>NC_083339.1:11329598-11521648 GCF_019175385.1 Lycium barbarum | reverse complement strand
AAATTGTTCGAGGGATTTACCAAAATGTCTCCTCCTTGGTTCTATGGTACTTACGGGGAGGATGCGTATGAGTTTATTGTTAGCTGCCATGAGAAGCTTCATAAGTTGGGTGTAGTGGAGTCTCACGGGGTCGATTATGTTTCTTTCCAGTTAGTTGGGGATGCCAAGCAGTGGTGGAGGTCATACATGGAGTGTCGACCAGTTGGATCGCCACCTTTGACCTGAACCCAGTTCTACCAGGTGTTCCTGGAGAAGTATGTTCCTCGTACTATGAGAGACAACAGGAAGGATGAGTTTTCGATATTAGAGCAGCGGGGTAGGTCGGTCGCGGAGTATGAGACTAGATTTCTCGCTTTGTCCCGTTATGCGACGACATTACTTCCCACAGAGGCTGAGAGAGTGAGGAGATTTGTGAAGGGTTTGGACCTTCCGCTTCGGCTGGCCACCTTACAGTTGGAGGCTTTTGGGGCCTCATTTCAGTCAGTTGTAGAGCATGCCAGGAGGGTCGAGTCAGAGATGGGTCGGGCACATAGTGGGGGTGGCGACAAGAAAGCTTGTAGATTTGACAGTTTCAGAGGTCCTACTGAGCACTGCCCCTTCAGGTTATAGTGGGCACGGTTCTGAGCAGACTTCCCGAGGTTCTTACTCTCGACCTTCAGACCGCGGTGGGTATTCTGGTTCTTCTATGACAGTTAAGCAGCCTATGGCCAGAGGAGCATGTTTTGAGTGTGGTGAGACAGGGCATTACGTGAGAGAGTGTCCTAGATTCAGGCAGGGTTCTAGAGTTCAGACATCTAGGCCTCCAGCATTGCCAGCTAGAGGAGGAGGATATTCTAGTAAACGGGGTTCGCAGTCGAGCAGAGGTGGCCATCAGCCTAGTAGAGGTGGTCATCAGTCTGGTAGGGGCAGTGCTCAGTCAGTGAGAGGAGGATCTCAGGCAGTCCGTGGTGGTCGTGGAGGCACACAGTCCGAGGGTGGACGTGCCCATTTCTACGCTTTTCCGGGTAGACCAGAGGCCGAGGCCTCTGATGCGGTTATCACAGGTATTATTTCGGTTTGTCACCGATCAGCTTCTGTCTTATTTGATCCGGGTTCTACTTTCTCTTATGTGTCCACTTATTTCTCTACGGGTCTGGATATGCTTTGTGATATGCTTGATGTACCTATTCGTGTCTCTACTCCTGTCGGAGATTCTGTGATAGTAGATCGGGTCTATAGGTCTTGTGTGGTCATGTTTATGGGGTATGATACTTGGGTAGACTTGGTTATTTTAGATATGGTGGACTTTGATATTATTTTGGGCATGGACTGGTTATCTCCCTATCATGCTATTTTAAACTGTCATGCCAACACAGTCACGTTGGCCATGCCAGGTATTCCGCGGTTAGAGTGGAAGGGTACTTCTATTCCAGCTCCTAAGAAGATTATATCATTTCTTCGGGCAAAGAAGTTAGTAGATAAGGGATGTTTAACATATTTGGCTCATATTCGGGATACTAGTGTAGATACTCCTTCCCTAGAGTCAGTGCCAGTTGTTTGTGAGTTCTCAGAGGTTTTCCCTACAGATTTACCTGGTATGCCACCTGATCGAGATATTGACTTTTGCATTGACTTGGAGTCAGACACCCGACCTATTTCTATTCCACCCTATCGGATGGCTCCGGCACAGTTGAGAGAGTTGAAGGAGCAGTTGCAAGACTTTTTAAGCAAAGAATTTATTAGACCCAGTATTTCCCCTTGGGGTGCTCCCGTTCTGTTCGTGAAGAAGAAAGATAGTACCATGCGGATGTGTATCGATTATCGGCAATTAAACAAGGTTACAATCAGAAATAAGTATCCAATACCCCGCATTGATGACTTATTTGACCAGCTTCAGGGTGCGTCGATCTTTTCTAAGATTGATTTAAGGTCAGGCTATCATCAGTTGAAGATTCGAGCGGAGGATGTTCCGAAGACCGCTTTTAGGACCCGTTATGGTCATTATGAGTTCTTGGTGATGTCTTTCGGGCTTACTAATGCCCCTGCAGCCTTCATGGAGTTGATGAATGGGATCTTCAAGCCTTACTTGGATTCATTTGTGATCGTGTTTATTGATGACATCCTGGTGTACTCTCGGAGTAAGGAAGATCGTAAAAAGCATCTGAGGATCGTGCTTGGCTTGTTGAAGGAGAAAAAATTGTATGCCAAGTTTTCAAAGTGTGAGTTCTGGCTCAGTTCCGTAGCATTTTTGGGACATGTTGTGTCTAAAGATGGGATTATGGTTGATCCCAAGAAGATTGAGGCGGTTACAGATTGGGCCAGACCTACTTCAGTGACTAAGATTCGGAGCTTCGTAGGCCTTGCGAGTTATTATTGCCGATTTGTGAAGGGGTTTTCATCTATTGCTTCCCATTTGACTAGGTTGACTCAGAAGAATGTGCCTTTCCAGTGGTCCGATGAGTGTGAAGAGAGCTTTCAAAAGCTCAAGGCTTTATTGACTTCAGCCCCGATTTTGGCTTTACCTGTGGAGGGAAAGGACTTTACTGTTTATTGTGATGCTTCTCGGATTGGCTTGGGTTGTGTGCTGATGCAAGAGGGTAGGGTGATCGCGTATGCTTCGAGACAGTTGCAGGTTCGCGAGAAAAACTACCCCACTCATGACTTAGAGTTGGCTGCAGTAGTCTTCGCATTGAAGATTTGGAGACATTACTTGTATGGAGTCCATTGTGAGGTGTTCACGGATCACCGTAGTCTTCAGCATGTGTTTAATCAGCGGGACCTAAATTCTCGGCAGCGTAGATGGATGGAGTTGCTCAAGGATTATGATATTACTATCCTTTATCATCCGGGAAAAACTAATGTGGTAGCTGATGCGTTGAGCCGAAAGGCAGTGAGTATGGGCAGCTTGGCGCGTTTGATTGTGGGAGAGCGTCCTTTAGCCATGGAGGTGCAGAGTTTGGCTAATAGTATGGTCAGGCTCAATATTTCAGAACGTGATAAGGTTCTAGCTTGTGTGGAGGCGAGGTCGTCTCTTTTAGAGCAGATTAGGGCCCAGCAATTTGAAGATGTGAAATTGTGCAAAATTCGGGATAAAGTGCTAAGTAGAGAAGCTAAAGAGGCTATTCTGGATGATGAGGGTGTTTTGAGGGTTAAGGGGCGCATTTGCGTTCCTAGAGTTGGTGATTTGATTCCGTTGATCTTGAAAGAGGCTCATAGTTCCAGATACTCCATTCATCCAGGAGCAACAAAGATGTATCGTGACTTGAGGCAACACTATTGGTGGGGTAGAATGAAGAGAGACATTGTGGAGTTTGTTGCTCGGTGTTCGAATTGCCAGCAGGTTAAGTATGAGCACCAGAGACCAGGTGGTGTGCTTCAGAGGATGCCCATTCCCGAGTGGAAATGGGAAAGGATCGCCATGGATTTCGTGGTTGGTCTTCCGAAGACTCTGGGTAAGTTTGATTCGATTTGGGTTATCGTGGATAGGTTGACTAAGTCCGCACACTTCATTCCGGTTCAGACTACTTATAATGCGGAGAAGTTGGCCAGGATCTACATCCGAGAGACAGTGCGATTGCACGGGGTTCCTATTTCCATCATTTCTGACAGAGGCACTCAGTTTACTTCCCATTTCTGGAGGACTTTGCAGAAGGAATTGGGAACTCAGTTAGATCTTAGCACCGCGTTCCACTCGCAGACAGATGGTTAGTCCGAGAGGACTATTCAGGTGCTTGAGGATATGTTGAGGGCTTGTGTTATTGATTTTGGTGGTCATTGGGACAGATTCTTACCCTTGGCAGAGTTCGCGTACAACAATAGCTACCATTCTAGTATTGATATGGCGCCATTCGAGGCTTTATATGGTAGGAGGTGTCGTTCTCCTATTGGGTGGTTTGATGCTTTTGAGGTTCGACCTTGGGGTACAGATTTGCTGAGGGAGTCTTTGGACAAGGTCAAGCTTATTCAGGAAAAGCTTCTGGCAGCTCAGAGTAGGCAGAAAGAGTATGCTGACCGGAAGGTTCGTGATATGGAGTTCATGGTTGGTGAACAGGTCCTATTGAAGGTTTCACCCATGAAGGGTGTGATGCGATTTGGGAAGAAGGGCAAGTTGAGCCCGCGGTTTATTGGCCCTTTTGAGATTCTTGTCGTGTTGGCGAGGTGGCTTATGAGTTGGCTTTGCCACCAGGTTTGGCAGGTGTTCATCCGGTATTCCATGTTTCCATGCTGAAGAAGTACCATTCAGATGGGTCTTATATCATTCAGTGGGATTCAGTACTATTAGATCAGAATCTATCCTTCGAGGAAGAGCCGGTAGCAATCCTAGATAGGCAAGTGAGAAAGTTAAGGTCCAAAGATATTGCTTCGGTCAAGGTACAGTGGAAGCACCGTCCGATTGAGGAGGCCACTTGGGAGACCGAAGCGGATATGCGAAGTAGATATCCTCAGTTGTTCAACAGATCAGGTACCCTTTTCTCCATCTTTCCCTTGTCGCTCGAGGACGAGCGATTGTTTGATTGGTATCTGATGTAACGACCTGTTTGGTCGTTCAACACTTTTGGACTCTTTTTCGTTAAAATACCCTTTCCGTATCCTTAAATGGTATTCTTAACTTGTGGGGAAAGGGGCACAGTTATATAATTGATGGGTAATTTTTGAAATATATTTATTTAATGTGTGAATAGCTTATTCATAGGAATTTTATCGCACTTTTATAAGGTATAAGTTGGTGAGTAATGTAATTTACTAAATGGGTCAATTTTTACCTGATACCTATTGATCGAGTAAAAAGGTTACTTTGAATAATTATTTTCGTTTTCGGCAAAAAGGGGGGCAACTAGCCTGACACAGGTACGAACTTGATAATTTTTGTGATTCATTAATTTCTAGGAAACAAGTCCCTTGACATTAACTATGGTATTAGTATTGGGTGGAAATGCACTTAATTAGTAATTTATTTTCCACTTCTGTTGGTGGTTAGCCGTATGACACTAGGATACAAAGTTAGTGGTTCAATCAATTTAAGGAATTAAGTGGAAGGTTTTTTTTTATTAGAAATAAATGAAGTGGGCAAGCCACTTTTATGATGTTGCCAGGAATAGGTGACATAAAAGAAGAATTAAGTGGAAAGTTTTTTTTAATAAGAAATAAATGAAGTGGGCAAGCCACTTTTATGATGTTACCAGGAATAAGTGACATAAAAGAAGAATTAAGTGGAAGGTTTTTTTTTTTAATTAAAAATAAATGAAGTGGGCAAGCCATTTTTATGATGTTGCCAGGAATAAGTGACATAAAAGAAGAATTAAGTGGAAGGTTTTTTTTGGTTTACACGGAAAGAGGGCAAAAGATAGAAAAGAACGGGAGAACGCAATAACTGAAGAGATTTTCGTACATACAGTTTAAGGGCATCAAGTAAGTCTCATTTGAATTATTGATTCTTGGTGTAATATAATTAATCCTCTATGTGTTTAGTGGTTAGGTTATAGTGTTCATGTTAGAGATGATATTAGTAATGATTGTGGGTTCATCTTGCTTTTTATGAATATGAAGAATTGCAGCATTTGTTCGTAGCTTTTCTTGGCAAATCGGATATCTCCCTTTTCTTGTCCATTTATCTTTTCATATAACCATTAATATAGTATTAAGCCTTGGTAGAATTTTTCATTTTGTAATTACGTCATGTGCTATAGGGCAACTTTAATATTTCCATGAATGACATAAAATAAGTGTTCTAATTTACCATTTTGATTGGGTAATGATTATGAATAATTGTGGGCAATAATGAGGATATGTTTCTAAGCTACAGGTTTTCTAATTCTAATGAATTCACGTGTAATGCTTATTCCAAGCTACTGGTCCGTCCATTTCTTCATGTTTCAAAATTTCTTTTATGCCTTTGATGCTTTGACTATAGTTTTGATATATTGGGTGTATGAAGTCGAATATTAGATGTGTTAAATTATATGTACGCCTCCAAATTCCTGGCACTTAAGATTTTGGGAAAATTAAAGGTTTCGAGTCCTAGTCGTAAGAAAGGAGAATTAATGATTTGAGAGTCCATTTATGGATGAAATTGACCAATTTTAAAAATATGTGATCCTTAGATAATGGGTGAAATAATTTTTCAAAAAAATTCCAATCTTGCCCTACTTTTTGGGTTGCGTTTTTGGGTTTCGAATATAAATATAGCAATATGGGTGTCCTTATATTCGTATTCTAACATAGATCGCATATTTTATAGATTTTGATCGTTCAGAGGCTCTACGCAAAGGGAAGGCATTAGTTTGATTGTTCGTGGCACCCGCTCGGCATTGAGGTAGTTTACGGTCTACTTTAGTTAGACTCTGATTAGAGAATCGTATGTAATTGTAGAAAGTGACGGGGATAGCATATAGGCCTTCAGGCATGAAGTGGAGGTGGATTCCAATTAGGTTGGCTTTGTCAGCTGTTATGTGGGCTTGTCGCCTTATGCGTTATTTTCTGTGATTATCACCTGTTTATATCTCTGTCATATACTAGCTCCCTCATCATATGAAAAGGAATGATAATATTAATATGACTTGTATTTGTTGATTGTTCATTGGTGATATTGTCGAGACTGATATCATGCATGACTTGCTTTCCATATTATTCTTGTGATGATGGTGAGCTAAGTGATTGAGAGACTCCGAGGTTTTTGCCGGAGATTGAGAGTGACAGAGAGACTCCGAGGTCTTTGCCGGAGATTGAGAGTGATTGAAATCCTCTGAGGTTTCTGTCGGAGAGCTCGAGTGGTACATGGACTTCGCGGGTCCCCCATGGGTCATAGCTTTGGGGCACTGCCCTTAGCATGTGTGTACGAGAGTGGAGTAAGAGAGGTGACTATTGCATTGCATTCCATTCATCCACTCATATATTTGACTGATCATTTGGTGAATTATATCTGTCTTGGTTTATTTCATGATTCCTTTACACTTTACTTGTTTATGACACCTGACCATACCTGTTTGCTCTATGTGCTACTTGTTGGTTTCAACTTCTTCATGCGTTATCTAATCATTTTCGGCCTATGATGCTTACCGGTACAAGTGTTGTACTGATACTACTCTTGCTGCACTTTTGTTGAGTGCAGAGTACGATCCAGGTTCCAGTTCTACACCCCGTGGCTGATAGGCGAGGGTGACATCTCTCAGTCATTCAGGGTGAGCTACTTGGTCATCCGTGGCCCCTGAAGGACCTCCTCTATTTAATTTTGTTTTTGTAGTCGACAGACAATTTGTAGCCTTCAGGTATTTTCAGACCTTTATTCCATACTATGTTAGCGCTCTTGTACCCTCTGACCAGATTTTGGGGTTGTCGAGACATTTCTAGTTATGATAAGTATTTAAGACTTGATAACTTATTCTTATTTAATTTTCTGCTTATTTAACTTGTTATTAGTAATGTGGTTCGCCTACTCGGAGGGATAGTGTAGGTGCCACCACGACTTGCGAATTGGGTCGTGATATATAAAGACAATTAAAAAAATATAGAAAGAGGAAGAAAGTGCTGGCCTTGCTAGTCTTCCTATAGAAAGAAAATCTAGAGAGTGTAGAGAGAAGAAAAATGTGTGTGAGGTAGTGTGCAAGTGATGAAAAAATATGAAGACATATCTCATCTATTTATAATACAAAGTGATCCCTTGTTTTGTCCAAAAAATAAAGGATTACACCACATTGTCCCCTTAATGCCACATTTGGTCTTTGGGTTATTGTCCAATAGGGATTTCACCTTTTTAACAATGTTTAAAAATTTATTAATCAATGAATGAAGAACCCAACTCATCACTTCAAATGTCAACATTTTAAAAAGTGACCAGACCTTAACTTGATTGAATTCTTGCTCTGCGTTTAAGAATTAATTGCTTCGATTTTCTCTACACTGACGGACTGTACTAAAATATCGTTAACTAATACATGTATAAGTGTTAATGTATGTATAAAATATAAATATTAATGTATAAGATATAAAAATATACAGGCTATAAAATTAAGAAACGATTATTAACTGCACAAAAAATGGTAGTATTACGTTGTACATGTGAAAAAATAATGTTTCTTGAAAATGACAATAAATTGATAAAATTCTAAAATAAGGATAATTTTCGATAAATTGTCAAAAAAATACAAAATTGTGTAAAAAACTATTTTGTGCTCTTTAACAAATCAGGACCACCCGAAACGTTAATTTTAAGCACGTCGAGCTAAAATTAGGTGTCAACAGCAGCAAGTTTCGGAGTACGTTGTAAGCGTACACGACCTTTTCAAGAGTCATCCAAATTTAAGGAGGGGGCATTTTAAGCGTAGAGTAGGCGCAAAGCAAAGCAGCCGCTAACGACCACGTGCCTCCTCGAACAACCTTGTTAATAAGCCCTAACCTAGGTCAGCCTTTAGGACACTTTTATGTGTATCATGTCATTTGGACCTAGCAAGACTCGATCCTTGGTATCGTGTTTCTTTGTAGGAGACTTGCCCCAAAATGATGTCAAACTGGGCCGGCGACCCAAAAAGGCATTAATCATCCCTATGTGCTACTTGTTCATCTTGAGGGTAAATGGCTCATTGGCGGATTGATTTGGTGAAGTGTGTTTGAAAAAAAAAATCGTAACTTTAGGAGTTCTAGCGTCTATATAAAAGAAAAGAAAAATTCCCTTTCTTTCATTTATTAGAAAAAAAAAAGATTTTTTTTATTCCTATGCATTTTGTTCAAAAATAAAATTCCTATAAGATTTTACTTTCTTTATTTCTTAAAAATAAAAATGTTTGGTTTGGTTTTAGTCTCTTTAGTACATGTCTTAGTTAAAAATCCAAAATTATTTTTATTTTTATTATATTCCATGTTTTAAAAAAAAAATAAGAAAGAAAGAGAGAAATAGAAAATAGTTGTTCTTTTCGAGTCGAGTGTCAGTTTTTCAAAGTGTCCTTAACAGTCTAATCGGGACGAACTACGAACACCTGATTTTCGTCCTTCGGGGGGACGATACATAGGCAACCCTCCTCGGGTTCGGTGATCTTTATTAAAACAAGGAAAAAGAGTTTTGATCCTTATTCAAAAATTTAAAAAAAATTAAAAAAAGAAGTCTTCTGATCTATATAAAAAAAGAGTTTTTATTTTTTATTCAAGAAATCCAAAAAACAAAAAAGGGAAAAGGACAAAAAACCGCATAAAAAGATTTTTCCTTTCGATAGTTTACAGGTTCCTTCGGTAGGAATTTCAAACTTAGAAAACCAAAAAATTTCTTTGACTTGTCCTTTAGGATTCATTTGTTAGGAAATTCAAAAATCAAAAAATATCTTTTTAAGTCTTGTTTGTTTCGAAATTCAAAACAATTTTATTGATTACTTTATGCCGAAACTTCTCGAACTACGCAAAGATCTTATTTATGTTTAACATTTTACATAGGCAACCCAAGTCGGGTTCGATCGAATTATTATAGTGAAAGAGTTGGGAAACAAAGGGTAGAGAGAAGAGAAAGATAGTTGAAAAGAGAGGAAATAATGAGGAAAGAAAAGAGAGAGTCATGGCAACGAAAAGAAAAATGAAAGAAGGAAAGGCCAAAGCGGTGGAAATTGGGATGATGCCTAAATGACCTTATGCGCTCGAAGTCATTCTAGAACTAATAATTGTGACTAGGTGCATTGCATACAATGTGATATCGTACTTTTAATGCCCTAACATTGACACCTTGTTTCTGAATTATGATTTATTAAAGAGAGTGGTTGGTTTGTGGCATTTTGGTGAGTCATCTGGATAATAACGGGTCAAAGGGAAAGTAGCCATGACTAGCAAAGAATTAGACACTACCTGTCACGACCCAATCCGCCATGACTGGCACCCACACTAACTCCTAGTGGGCGAACCAATACGCTTAACCATCTACTCATTCAAAGTCTATTTTTTTTAGCCAATTCATAACAAATTAAACACAAGATTAATCAAAAGTAGTCATGCCATAATACCATAATGTGAATGTGGAAATCCTAACTATTACAATCCCAAAATCCAAAAGTCACCGTACATGGATTCTAATCCAAAACATGTCTTACTTCAGTTCATACTATCTGAAGTAAATAAACATCAATGTCTGGAATGAATATAAGCATTAGATAAAGGAAGATCTTCCGGCGGCCTGGCATGGATAGAAAGATCTATGAAGAACTTACAAGGTCTTGGAGGTCATAGAAGTGTTTCGTACAAATACCTATGCATGTTCCCTAATGTCCATTTTCCTACTGATTTCAAGGTCACAAAGTTTGACAAATACGATGGACATGGTGATCCCGTGGCCCACTTGAAGAGGTATTGCAATCAATTAAGAGGAGATGGGGGTAAGCAAGAGTTGCTTATGGCCTACTTCGGTAAGAGTTTGACGGGTTTAGCCTCAGAATGGTTCATTGATCAAGACTTCACTAAGTGGCATATTTGGGACAACATGGCTCAAGAATTTGTCCAGCAATTTCAATACAATATAGACTTAGTCCCTGACAAGAAATCCCTAATCAATTTGAAGAAAAAATCTACAGAAATTTTCAAAGGAATTTTCCATTAGGTGGCGGGAGCAGGCTGCTAGGGTAAGACCACCGCTGAAAGAAAGTGAGGTTGTGGAGACTTTTATCCAAGCTCAAGATGAAGAATATTATCAACACATGCTCCCTGCCTTGGTCAAATCATTTGTTGAAGCCATTAAAATGGGGGAGATGACAAAAGATGGGATTAGAACAGGATGTATTATGAGTTTTGCTACCTTTAAATCCACCACATATGCAGTTCAAAGTGGGTCAAGAAATCTTGGGATAAAGAGCGATGGAAATTTTGATATTGCAATGATTGCATCTGGACGAAGTCAAGGTCCGAGGGGCCGCCATCGTCAATATACTCAGCCTCAACGTTGATCACCAAATTACACACAATGGCAAGCACCAACACCACAAAATCCTCATCCGTCTCCACAAAATTTCCGAGCACCATATAATCCCCGTTCTAGGCAAGAGTATGGAAGGAAACAGAGGCCAAGGGATAGTTTCACACTTATTGGAGAAACTTATACGATCTTGTTCTAGAAATTAAGACATTTAGGCATGATCACTCCTCTACTCGGGTCTACTTTTGACCCACATTCAAAAAGTTTTGATCCCACCGTATGGTGTGCATATCATTTTGATATTCAGGGACACAATACTGAAGACTGTCGCACTTTAAAAAAAGAAATAGAAAGACTGAATCAAGAAAAACTGATTGTGGTACAGGACAGCGACACTTAAAGCGTCACAAATAATTCTTTACTGGCACATGATGATGCATACTTCGTGGCAATGAGAGAGTTGGCTAAAGGGACCCAGAACCTATTTGTTGAGGATAATGTATTTGACATTGGTGAAGGTTCTAGTAGTGTTGATATGTAACTTAGCGGCTAAGGTATCAAGCTCAGCAATTGAGGAAGTCACTCCTTTTCCTATTTGGAAGGAGTACTGGTAGCTTGTTTTGACGATCTTTCTGTTATCCGGATTATTCAGGGTTGTAATCTGGGTTTTACTTTGCTTATTTTAATGTTCAAACCCTTCTATCCTTTTTGTTTAATGGAAAGAGAAAATTCGTTTTTGTCAAATTTTTAATTCATTTTGTTTAGTTTTCTTTGGTATAGTTTGTTTCAGGCTGGTTCTAGTGATATGGCATGCATGCGAATTTTTTGGTCAGATTTTAAAACCTGGTCTAGCCAGGGGACAAATGCACCAAAACTTGAAAATTGTGAAGAAGAACATTTGAGGAAACAAGCAGAGACAAGTATGAAGGAAAAGCGAGAGACAATATCCAACAATGCATTTGTTGTGAAGGGACACCATATGATTTTCATTTCTCATTCTCAAATTGCGTGTTTTGTACTTGATATTTTTAAGGATTGGTATGGCGAAGGCATTTCATTCTGCTATGTAAATGTTGTGTTACCATTTGTTACCGTTGTTGAGCCTTAGTTTTATTTTCTTTCATACCCCTCTTTTGGAATCGAAATAGAATTAGAAAAGAAAAGAAAAAAAAAAAAAGGACAACGAAAAGAAAAACAAAGAAGGAAACAAAATCACACAAACCACAAAAAAAAAAAAAAAACACAAGAAACAAGCTGCTTGAACTATGTCTGACCTGATTCTTATCTCAACAGGATACGTAGGCAACCCTACTCTGGGGTTCGACCCAATCAAAGAAAAATCAAATTTTCCCGTTTCAAAGAAACTGGGACAAATATTATTTTTCCTTTTGAGTCGATTCCAAAAGTTGTAAGTCTCACTCCTATTAATTTTGTGTTGTCTTCAAGCCTCCATGCCATCCTTTCTTTTCAACCCTATCCAAAAGCCACATTACAACTAAAGAAAAGACCTTCAGATCAATCATTGAGAATGTCAAGGCTGAACACGCTATGAGTATAAGATATTTGCATAACGGGCATCACCTGTTTGCATTAGCATAAGAAAAGTGGAAGAAAAAATGAAGATGAGAGAGTCTTACTGGTGAAAACCTTCACAGGCACCATAGGGCGATGGGGAGTTGAGAGAATTGAAAATAAGAGAGTCTTATTGGTGAAAACCCTCGCGGGCACCGTATGGCGATGGTAAGATGAGAGACAAACAAATGACAGAGGCTTAGTGGTGAAAACCCTTCGAAGCACCTCTGGCCGAATGAGAGTCCTGAATCTGTTGAAGAGAGGTCGGGATATGAAACCTTAATTTCAAAATAAGTTATGAGAGCACAACAGGAGTTAAAGGATAGATTGGTTGAACAGATCTGGCTGCTCAATCCAAAATTCATGTCATGACCATTGGAGCCAGCTACCACATTCAGATAAGTGTCCCTTACCTTAAGAACTCAAGAACACTTCCATTCCAAGATCCCTTCGCCTTGAAGTATCCTCCAAAGCTTCTACAAGAAGAAGAGACAAGCTTCAACAAGACTTTGAAAACCCTAGGCACTTGATTCTCACTTTTTATCTTTGATTTATCTTGGGTTTACTTAGGAAATGTCTGAGAGGGTTTCTAGAGGTCTCTAGGGTCTTTTGGGAATGAAAACATGAAGGAAAACGAGCTTGGACCTTTTTAAACACTTAAAAACATTCCCACCGCCTCAAATGTACGCCCTCCATGTACGGGTGTACTTCCATGTACGTCCCATACCTTTATCATGTACTTGGACCCTAAAAAATCCAGCAGCCTTCCAACTTTTAGAAAATGAGGTATGGGACATACTTTTTTTGTACGGGACGTACTTTATTTTTGTACGGGACATACATGATCCCTTACTTCTCAGATTTACGATCTGTCAGTTGCATTGGAAAGACGACTCTCAGAACTTGAATTTACATAGGTTATGAATTTCATAACTCATCGTATGCTAGAAGATATACCTCCCTAAAGTTGGATCAAAATTCTGCCAGGTTTTTCCGGATTTTTCACGAACTTAATTCCTTTGATTCACTTGACTCCGAAACCTTTAAATAAAGACAAGTAACTTCAAGTATTCTGAAAAGCTAATATCTTTTCTTCGACGAAGTTACAAATTCAGAAATCGTCTTTTGAATGAATGTGAACCATTTATGAAGAAGTAACTTAATTCTTCCACTCCGCATATACTTACGATTTAGAGATTACACAGATTGATTGAGGAGAATTACAAGTTTTATTCTTGGCATTAAATAATAAGGAATAATATCAACAATCCCCCACTAAAGCAAAGATAAATAATAGGAACAATTTCTAGGCAAAAGAAAGGAATATGTACTTAAGTATCAATATCTTTCGATTTGAATTGACACATAGTGAAATGAGGCAACAACAAATATCCACAAAGTGAAGTACTCTTGAACTAAATGGACATAAGTTGAGACCCCCACAACATGTACCATATCCTTAAATTTCCTGCAAACTCTACAATACTCACAGTGCTTTTATGGCCATGCACCAAATCTCGGGTCTCATGAATGCTCTAGAAAAACAGCCCAAGTTTTTCATAAAAGGAGGCCAAACATTTACACTCACGTAGGTGATTCCATCAAGTCTATCTTCAACATAGACTACCATAAGGCCATAGAATCATTAAGAGCAAAATAAGCTCAATCTTTCTCATATCAAGCGGTAAATCCATTCAGTGCTTCTCAATAGCACCACCACAACGGGTTATGGAAACATTAAGAGTAAAACTCAAGTAAATCAATCAAGTGCGTCTCAAAAGCACCACCACAACGGGCTATGAATTATGAGTAAAACTCAACCTTATAAATCACTACCATACGCCATAAGGATAGGATATGTAGTGCATATTGATGGCCTATATGGCTTCGTTTGACCAAAAAGGGGTATCCACCATATTACCTCAGTCCATGGGCTTTAGCCCTACCCCCTCGACGTTTTAAGAATTATTTTCCTTACCAAACCCTTGGTTTAAGGATCTATCAAATTTCTTTTGGACCTTACATATTCCAAGAGAGTAACACCATGTTTTAACAACTGTTTCACTGCACCATGTCTGATGCGAATATGTGTCTCCTTTTTTCATTGTACACACTGTTCTTGGCAATCCCAATTGCCGCCTATGAGTCACAATGTAAAGAGACTGGTGTTGCTTGTTCCCCCATAATGAAACATCGGCCAATAGATTTCTCAGCTACTCGACTTCTTGCTTCATCATTGTCCATTACTCAGTTTGCATCACAACATCCTTCTAAAGACAACATAAATTTTATTAAATGCAAATATCAATAGTATCTCTCAAGTACTTTAACAAATAATGAAGAGCATCCTAATAGGGTTATGAGTATACCTGCTCTATCTGCTAACAACATAAACTATATCAAGCCGAGTATAATTCTTGAGAAAAATTACACTACAAATTACTTTAGCATATTCAATCTGAGAAACACTAGAAACTTTATTCTTTCTCAGTGTATGTTAAAAATTTAGGGAATCCTCGCAGGAAGTACATCAAAACAATCAAACTTTTTCCACATTTTCTCAATACAATGAGACTGACATAACGAGAAGTTGTTAGCAGTTTTTCTTTTTTCCTAAAACTACATCTGCTTCTCCTAAGTCTTTCATTTCAAATTAAGAAGATAAAAAGTTCTTTGTTTCATTAACAACATTGACACATAGTGCCAAATATTAACATGTCATCCACATATAAACATATAATCACACAATCTGATCCTACCATCCTGGAATAAACACAGGTGTCAGATGTATCAACAACAAACTCATTGTTTACTAACACATTCTTTATCCTTTTAACAACCATGGTTAATAGCCATTGTTATAATATTATAATAGACCCTTTATTAGCATTTGTAACAAACCACATTTAACTAGCCATTAATAGACTTTGAGTTCTTGTACTCAAATGGCCACTGCCCATTGATCAATAGCCTTGAATGACAGTTACAAAATGTTGAGAATATGGTTTGTAACAGATAGACATCAACCTCTTTATTTTCTCATATTCTTTAATCTCTTGATTGTCATACGTTGGAGCATTTTAAGTAGCCATTTGATGGGGTGGTTGTTCTTGCCTATAAATATTCAAACCTTTTCTTTTGGAAGAGATAACACCTAGAAAAACTCACATTTTCATTTATCAAACATACTTTACAAGAGGCATCAAAATTATTATAAAGGTTCACCAACCTTAGGATAATATTTAAATGTAAATACTATTTATTCACATGGTCAAAAAATTATAGAACACCAATCAAGTATAGATATGATCCTTCCAATTTAAATATTTCATATCATTCCATAACTTGTAGTTAAACTCTACATGATCTTTTATGCAACAAATTCACGTTAAGATATAATGAAATTGCAAATCACCATAAGCATATCACATATGTTACGCATTTAAAGATCATCACAACATGAATCATCTACCCTAACATTTATATCGCTAATATTTCGTAAGAAACACATGAGTAGATTTATAATAAATAGGAGTGGAGTTCTAAGAAAGTAGAACCCAATTTTTGTCACATTCCTTTCTTGCATTTTTTAGTTGTCTTTATCTTCCAATTAAAATATGACAATTCCATTCCCAAAAAAAATTATTGTTGTCTCGGTTTTCTTCATGTATACCAAGTGCAAGATTCATCATCTAACTTTGGCATTAATTCACTATTCATTTATTAATTTTTCTAAAACTATGCTCACGCAGTTTAAGGGATACTGCAAAATAGGAATGGTTTCCAATTAACTCAAAGTTAAGACGTAAATCATATCTCTTTAAAAGGACCTCCATAACTCACACCTTTTCAACATCTACCCTTAATAACAATTAACAATCATAACTCTCATTTTTCATGTCCATAATTCCAAACACTTAATATTTGAGTTAATGACACTTTAGGAAGTTTCACCATGTATTCTTCTGTAAGTTATTTCCTTTTTCTTAATAATTGTTTATGATGGACAAACATTTCTCAATTTCAAACATTTTAAATTAAGGCATCCATCATAAGGAATGAATCTATACATTTTTTTTTCATGACCACATTCTTAGAGAGGAAATAAATGTACTTTACCTTTCATCACTAAAATATGTATAAAATTATTTTACCTCTCCATATCTTACTGATTAATATTGTATAAAATAAATCGCTTTCAAATTGTTGGACATATTAACAATGTCAATCAGAAAATGAACAAAAGGATAGAATCAACTCATCAAATTAAATCGTTGTGTCGTGGCAAACCATTGCCTTGAAAGCTATTTCGGCCCGACTCCGGTGTAAATCATTAAGGCCGGTCACTCCCCAAAGTTTCATAGCACTCCCATTCAAGTTGCACAAAATAATTGCCTAGAAATTCACGAAGAAAGGAAGTCAATGAAGGATAGAGTATTTGAGATAATGAGAATTGGTACATGTTTAGTTCACAAATGATGCTCCTTAAATAAGCATATCATCTACGTTTTCATCCATCAGAAAGATGTAACTTCCCAAATGAGGTTAACTGAATAAAACATTTACTTGCTTTAATGACAAAATTGTCATAAAGACAAGTAACTTCAAGTCTTCTGAAAAGCTAATATTTTTTCTTCGACGAAGTTACAAATTCAGAAACCGTCATTTGAATGACTGTGAACCATTTATGAAGAAGTAACTTAATTCTTCCACTTCACATATACTTACGATTTAGAGATTACACAGATTGATTAAGAAGAGTTACAAGTTTTATTCTTTGCATTAAATAATAAGGAATAATACCAACAAGGTTCTTCAAACTTAAATATCTGATGTTAGAATTTACATTAATGTTAATCGCAATATTATTTACAATAATATTTTTCCTTTCGAATTTATTCATTGTTGATATATTGATTGTTTTTCTTCATATAAAAGAGTCAGCAACAAAAATCAACTGTCCAATCAAGATAAAGCCAAAAGCTACATTAATATTTGTCACAATAACAAACAATTTAATTGTAGTGAAAGAAAAGGTCATTAACGTCAGTCATGACAAAACTAGAAAGTTCTGAACGTTAAATTTCATTCATTCAATTGTCAGTATGCAAGTACGGAAAAGTCAGATATGCCATGTATACTTGCGTGAGGGACTCATTAAGTGACAAGTGGACTGTAGGCCTCTTCTCTACTTTAAGGCTAAGAATAGCATCAAGAAGAGAGAGAAATATATTAATCTGTATAATAGTGATATGGTTCCAACAGAATTGTGCTAAATAAAAATATATTAAATTGATGGTTCCATGCTTGTTCATTCCAAAGAGAAAAGTAATTGACTTTTCTTGTTCAGCTCAATGTTCCATCTTCTTCCTTCTCAACTAAACAATGACAAATTCTATTCCAACCAATATTTTCAAAAAATTAAAACTACATGTCTAGCTATGGTAGATTAAACATTGAAGATTTCTTTGAAGATTGGTGTTCAATTTTGGTTGTCATCCTTACTGATACTAAAATAAAAAGTTGACATCTGTTACAAAAAAAGAATCAAAAATTAGTTCTAGATCTTGGTTTTTTCTGTCTAAATCTAGCTCAATTACTTGGATCTTCTCCTGCCAAAGAAATAAACACTTTGTCATCTCCTTATTTCTGTTGTAAGTCTTTGCTCCTTTTCAAATACCAAAACCTTTTGCTACGACATATGAATTATAGGCATTGTATGCTTCCTCTTCAGAATGAAATTTCATACCAATCTCAAAGACAAAGTTCTTGTTAATGTTATAAACTCTATGTGCTCTTGTGGAATATTCTTGATCGTTAACATTGAAATCTGCAACAATAATATTTAGGTTATAAGTATCGAAACTCAGGAACAGGTAAAATATTAATAAAATCTGGTTAATATAGGACCTCCGTACTTCAATTAAGAGAATCTCATATAAGTGAAATATATTACCTTCTTGGCCAGAAGGCCCTTTATCAACATGTGCATCCTCAATTTTTATTTGAACCACAACCTGCACAAGAAAAAAATTGTACATTAAAGACTACCTATTGCCAAAAGTTACTAGTATATAAAAATATCAATATATACTTTTTGTGATGTTATAAAGACTCTACTTAAAATATATTTGAATATGTGATTCTCCAGTAGTTTTGAATGTCATTTTTTGGATCATTATTTGGAGTTGGTCTTATTTCTATTTTATAATAAGTAATGTTTTTATATTGCAGGATCTTCCCAACAAGCTATGAAGGTCCTGCATGAAAATAATGAATGACATACAAAGGTTTGGACCAAAACAATTTGAAAAAGAATGTACAAAGGTGCTTCACATCAGTGAGCATTAGATGATCTTGTACAAAAATAAGCAACATTTTGTTTTCAAGTTGTGCATAAAATATTTTATCCTGATGGTATATATGTACCAAAATAAGGTTCAGCTGAAACTTTGGCAAGAGAATGTGATTGCACAAATATAATTTATTTGAAGAGAAAAAAAAGAGAAGAAATAAGTTCATAGATTTATACATTTAGAAGAGTGTTTCTTGTAACTTTACTTGACTTTTGGATATATCTTGAGAGTGCACTAGCAATGGTGTATTTTTCTTTGGGTGAAATTTACTTTACTTGATTTAGATGTGATCTGTAAAGATCCCAAACAAAAGGAGGGAAAATGGTATCTTGTTTCCTCTATTGTACGTTTTCTTTTTGTTTTTACTTTTTTTCAATTGGTTTCATTTGCAAAAGTAGAGAAGGGGCCCGCAATCCAAGTGTCAAAATATTAATGGAGCCTCACACACCTTTTGTTGATTGTGCCTCACCCATAGTAAAACTATTCTGCGGTTTAGTATCTGATTTTGCTATTTAGCGGAGTACACAAAGCTTTTGTATAAAATTTATCAACTCTAACTGCAAGGTTAATACTACCTCAATTCATTTTTATTTGTTCACTATTATTAAATCTAAATTTTTACTTTACTTATTTACTTTAACATATCCTTAACATTAACTATTCATTCTCCAAATTATTTCCCAAGACCTTTTGAAATACTAATAGTCATGGATATTATGATAAAATATGCACATAAAAAATTGAATGTAACTTAAATAATCGCTCCATCCGTCCCAAAATAAGTATCACAAGAGTAAAAACAAAAAGACCAAAATAAGTGTCACCTTAGAAATTCAGGACAAAAATTGACAGATATTTTCAACCATGCCCTTAGCATTAAAGAAGTAGTCCTCTTTAATATTGCTCAATTCTAAAAAAAACATCTAGTAATAAATAGGGATAGTTTAGTAAACTTCACATTATATTTATTAATTTTTTAATGGACGTGACCCGTGAACTTCTTTTCCCGAAGAAGAAGCAATGACGATATCTGGGGAATAAGCATCGGCTAACTCTGTGCCAGCAGCCGCGGTAATACAGAGGATGCAAGCGTTAACTAAGGTGACACTTATTTTGGGACGGAGAGAGTATTGACTTGGAAAACCCCTTTAGGAGCCATAAATATAATGACAATTTTACTATATCACCTCTGACTATAATTAAGTTATCTATTGGTTGAAATCAATTAAACATGCTTTAAAAGTTGTGCAGTCACTAACAAATCCTTGCAGTTTCCAACTCAATAATTAATAATAAGGGAAAAATAGGTATGAAATGATAAATTATCTCTTGGTTTTCCTGTACAAGTAAAAATAGACATTTATTTTTAGTATACATGGCAAGTAAAAAATGGACGGATACAACGGGCGATTTGCACGATTGCCCTTATTCAAGGGTGGTCTTTAATTTTTGCCCCTCAAATTGTTGGTCTTTAATTTTTGTCCTTCGCCTAAAAACTCATGGGTTTCGGATTCGAACCCCTGCTCAGTCAAAAATTAAAATAAAATCGTAACGTAGAGTTTGAATTTGCAAGACAGACTTTGCCTGCAAAACAGTACCTTAAAGCAGGCAAAACTCTCCTTTAAGGTAGAGTTTGCCTTCAGGCATAAGGCAAACCCTACCTTAAGGTACAGGCTGAATCCAAAAATCTGTCTTGTGAATAATTTTTTAATCTTTGATACAATTCCTACAAGGAGGTGGGCCACGCAAAACCAAGTTCCAAGGGCAGAGGCCCAAGACAGACTTAATTCAAAAGAACTTTGAAACCCAAGACCGCCCATTTCACAATTTGAACTACTTACTATTCTCAACGGTCCCTTTCATCTATCAATCACAAATCACACACACAGTGTCACAAAATTCGGGTCACTGATCCACACTCAGTACAAACATTTTGGCTATAATTAGTTTCGAATTACAATGTTAGTGAATAGAACTTAAACCCTAATGTAAATGGAATGCTAAGCTAGGTATTTGGTATAATATTGATTAAAGGGACCATTTTGATATTAATGGAGCTCAATTCTTTGTAGTATTAGGGAGTTTTTGGTATTAAATAGTTAAAAATCCTCAATTTCTGATGTCATTAAACTGATAGTTTAATCTGAGTTGTTGTCTATTGAAAAATTAAGTACTTTGTTGAACAAAACTATAGTTTTAAATGCTAATGTTATATACTATACTATTGTTGTTAAATAAACAGGTGTTGGGTTTTATTGATAGGTTGAATGGGAAATTGAGGGAAAAGAAGTGGAGGGAAAATGAGTTGTTCCTTCTTGCTTTATGAAATAAGCATTTGTCCCTCATAGGTGGTGGAAAGAAAAATTCTCCTGCTTAAAAGTAGAAGCACTCCTTCTTGCTGCTAAAGGGTCAAGAAGAGAGTCTCCCCTAGCGCTGTCGTAGTCGCTCCGCTCAGCTTCGGATTTGGATTTGGTGATATGATTGATTGATAATATTTTTGGCAGCCTTTTCCCAACCAATGCATTAATGGCTATAGTTAATACTCAGAGTATTACTTACGAATTTTTTGATATTCTCTATTCTTGTACTCACTTAAAAGTTTTCTTCTGTGTGTTATACTGTCGTTGAGTGGTTCACCTGACATCGGAGTTTTTGGTACCGATACACCGGTGAGTAAGATCGTTCTATCCTGGGAGGATATATTCCATTAACCTCGGGTACTTGAGGGGAATAATTTCCTTAAGGACACACTGTGCATTCAGTGGGCTCGATTTTCTTCCTGAAAATTATTTTTCGGATACTGTTTTGATATTTTTCAGTTTCTAGTATATACTTTCTGGTTTTACAAAGTTTACTGCTTTCTGGAATTTTTTTTTTTCCAAATTTATCGTTTCAATATATTTTCATAATACAGATTACTAACAATCTTAAGGAAATTATTGTTTATATATTTATATTAATCTGTATTCTGTTTTGGAGACTAAAACCTTCTGGTTTTCTACTCCGTTGGAATTTTTCTAGTCCAACTTGAAGAACATAAAAACTTCGTTGGATTATTAAAGTTCATAACAGTGACGAAATTTGAAGAACATAAAAACTTCATCGTGAAACAGATTCTGAATCAGTTTGGAAAAAGGAAAAAATAAAAAATAAAATATATATATATATATATATATATATATATATATATATATATATATATATATATATATATATATATATATATATATATATATATATCTTTTCTGTTTACTGTTCTGTTTCATTTGCCATTTATTAAATAGTTTGTCAATTATTGACAGTGAAGAATGAAAACAGAAGTGATGTTAATGCTCCTAATGGAACTGCAACTGTTGGTGCGACTGTTAATGCGATTGTTGGTGCGATTGTTGGGCTGACAAATGTTGCATCGTCAAGCCGTCCAGCTGCTGCACACGCGATGGCACCAGCAGAGAAACTAGTAAAGTTTTCTGGTATCAACTGTTGACACCCAATTTTGTCCCTCCTTTATTCCAGTTTTATTTCCTTGGGCTTTCTGAATTTATTAACAATCTAAATATTTTATTTTCACTACTATTTTTTATTTTTACTACTATTAATATCATTACTTTCATTTTCACTATTTTACTATCAACATTACTTTCATTACTTTATCACAAATTTTAAATGGTTCGTCATTGTTTCATTTTAGGATTTGTACTCGTTAAATTAATTTTTCACTTTATACACACTAATTACTATTTGTCTTCACATAATATATATTGTACTAATTATTAAATTAGAAGCCCAATGGAATAATTAAAATAGGGGAGAAAAGATCAACATTTTTCGGCCAATTAATGGCCCAAACGGACCAGCCCATTACCACTATTTCTAATTAACCCTACAATTAGCCCATCACCCAATATTCCTAATTACCTAATCGGCCCATTATCCGTTCCACCGATCCAGCCCAACAATACCTTACCCACGACCCGACCGGCCCAACCCATCTCCCTTCACTTATTCATCATCAACCCTAACAAAATTAGCAACGCCGCATATGGTCAATCTTCTCCTCTTTCCATTTTCAGACAAACTGCCATGCTTCCTTTCAACCATGGCAGATCCGTGCCCTTCATTTTCGTGCAATACGCATAGCTCCTCCGTCCCTTTCTCTCTCCCCTCTCCCACTTTAGCAAAACGTAGACCCCTTTTAGAGAAAGCAATCCATGTCTACCCCATTTCCACACAAAATCGTCCGTTCCTTTGGCTTTACGTACTTAGTCTGTCGTTGAAAGAGAGAGCCTTCCCATTTTTTTCATTTCAAACACAACAGATTCAAAAAGAATAGAAAAATTGAACCATTTTCGGTAACCCCGAATCAAATCACGTGAGTGAAGCCCTCCAACGTTCAGATTTGAAAGGAATTCAATTTCAAATCCCACCCAAAAATGAGTGAAAACCCTAGTTTCATCTACTATAAATATGGACATAGTCTTCAGCTGACGGGGACGAAAAATTATCATCAAGATTGCCTCACTCTAAAAAAGAACAGACAACGTATTACTCTATTTCACTTCTCAGTTTGAAACTTTAGTTACTTTAATCGGGTTCGGGTTCGTTCGAGTTCGAGCATAAATCCGAGACCCCGACGTCCCATTTCACTGCACCACGAACAGGTAAAATCCGACACATTTTAACTTACTGTTCCGTTAGAATTCCGTTAGTATAGAAAATCATGTTGTGATGTCTTGATTGCTACCATTTCACTCAAATATGTGTTTAATGTTACTGATTGGATTGGTTTATACACTAGCGCATTTTTATGTTTATTATCGCTGTATGACCTTGTTCCAGTGTGTGTTACGTTTTGTTGATGTTTTAGATTAGATTTTCCTTTCTTCATTTATTTTCTGTATTTAATTTCTGCTCCGTGTTTGTATGATTAGTTTAGTTTATTTGGCAGATGTTGTTTAGTTTGGCATGCTAGTTTATTAGATTTGTATATTTTAAATCAGATTAATTGTATTTAATCATGTATTATCTCACTGTTAGCTCAGTTGCTAGAATGGTTAATATCAATCTGCCACTTAACATGTTTAGTTTATTGTCTTAGCTTAATTATTAGACTAGTCTTGCTGTGTTTTCTGGCTTAATCTGAGCATTATTGCTATGTGTTCAAATCAATTCATTTTCTTGGTACTATTAGGTTTAGCCTAAACCTACCCATGCCTAATTTAGCTAGTCTGCAAGTCTGTTCAGATTTCCTCCCTGTTTAGTGTGACGGATAGTCTGGTTGAGCATGTGTAGTCACTTATCCACGACTGTTCAGGTTGTTCATGTTTAAATGTTTCTTAGCTTGGTTAAATATAGTCAAATATGGTTTATTCAAGTCAGCATGAATCAGTAGAATGACTATGTGTTTAGTTTGAAGGCATAAGATAACCTGCTCTTTGTTGAATCTATTAAACCGAAGGAATTAACAAAACTAGCATTTTTCCTTTAACAGACTTGGGCTGTAATTTGTTTTGACGGGATTATTGATGATGAATACAATGCTTCAATGTAGAACCATCTGCTACTTTGTCATGTCCTTGATTTGTTGCAAGAACCACATATAGTTAGACTAGTTCAGGTCTTTTTGTGCCTATGTCCGTAAAAAATGATCAAGTTTGATGTTTATGCCGGATATGACTATGTAAACATTTTTCTCTTCCCACATTCCGTTTCTCAGACTGCTTCTGTCTTTGCACCATCTTGCATGCTAATAGATTCATCAGCCCTTTAAATGCTATTAGACATAGAAGTGATTTCTAACCTTTATCTTTTTTTAAAAAAATGTACACATCGGAAAAATGGAGTCCCAATTCGGGACACGTCATCTTCCGCATTCAGTGTTGGGCAAAGCCTAACGAAATCTCTTCGAGTCATTCCCATCAACCCAATCTGCAGCAATATGTGACAAAAGGTCTACTGGGCCAAAGCCCACACGGCAAACTATAAGATGGCAACTTTAAAATGGGCCGAGTCCATTTAAACATATGTGTTTTCCGTTACTTTATTTTTGCACATCTATCTGCTTGTTTTTCACTTTATTTGCATTGGAATGATTTGATCTCTAATTATGTGTGTTCTGTTAGAAAAATTAGCAATACAAAGAAGAATAAGAGTCCCTTTGTTCTTTGTCATCATTCTTTAGTACTAAAAGATATATCTGAAATGAAGAATCAACAAACAAAAAATATGTTTACCGAACTCATATGTTTACCGAAAAAATATGTTTACCGAAAATATAGCAATATAAAAAAATATGTTTACAAACAAAGAATCAACACCAAATTCACATTCATTACTACCTTTGAAATTTCATTCTGCCCTTTTGAAACTCCACAATACATTTTAGTCACGGCCTTTAACTTTTAAACACTAATTCCCATTCTTAGTTTAAATCAACTACCTTATAGGTTAATACTTATATTTTACACTTTAACTAGTCTAATTAATTCACCTAAGTTCGGTCGGTTAACCATTTTTAATGGATCTTAGAGGATGCCTAATACCTTCCCTCTAGATTAGTTGAACCCTTACCTAGAATCTTTTTGGTTTCGTAGACTTTAAAACAAAATCAACTTTAGATAACTACTTTAATTAACTTTAGGTGCCCTAATTCACCATAATTAATTAGGTGGCGACTCTCTTACTTTAATTAACCCCGGAATTACCGGGATGTTGTAAACTATTTTGACTTCGGTTAGAATAGGGTATAACATCAACTTCAAAGAATAGCAGCAAAAAATGTTCTTCTGGCTGACTACTCTAGGCATGCAGAAGTTCACAAATGAAAATCCTCCTGCTACTGAAGAAGGAATTCCTGAAAACTAGCGCTTTATGATTACTGAGGCTTGGAAGCATGCAGATTTTTTGTGCAAAGGATACATCCTTAGTGCACTAGATGATGATCTGTATAATGTCTACAGTTCTGCCAAAACTTCAAAAGAATTATGGCTTGCACTCGAAAAGAAGTATAAAGCTGAAGATGCATGCTTGAAAAAATTCGTGGTTGCCAAGTTTCTTGACTACAAGATAACAGACATTAAAACTGTTGGAACCCAAGTTCAAGAACTCCAAGTCCTTATCCATGACTTTATTGCTGAAGGTATGGTGATCAACGAGGCATTTCAAGTGGTTGTTGTGATTGAGAAGTTGCCTCGTTCATGGAGAGACTTTAAGAACTATCTGAAACACAAGCGTAAGGAAATGTCGGTGGAAGATCTTATGATTTGCTTGAAGATTGAGGAAGATAATAAAGTTGCTGAAAAGAAGCTGCGTGAAAATTCAACGATTATGGGAGCGAACATCGTTGAAGAAGCTACTCCAAAGAATAAGAAAAGGAAGAAACCTTTTGGAAAGAGTAAGGAGCAGAACAAGAAAAAATGCAAGGGCAATTGCTATAATTGTGGGAAAGCTGGCCACAAAGCCCCAGATTGTCGTCTCCCAAAAAAGGACAAGAAAAAGGGACAAGCCAATATGTTGGAGAAGAATGATGACATGGATGATCTGTGTGCATTGCTATCAGAGTGCAATTTGGTTGGAAACCTAAAGGAGTGGTGGCTTGATTCTGGTGCCACTCGACATGTTTGCGTTGTAAAAGAAGCATTTGCAACCTGCGCTCCCGCTGGACCCGAAGAAAAACTGTTTATGGGAAATATTGCAATAGCCAAGGTTGAAGGATATGGGAAGATACTTCTGAAGATGACTTCCGGCAAGGTGCTGACTCTCAACAACGTTCTGAACGTTCCAACAATTAGGAAGAATTTAGTTTCAGTCGGACTACTCGTCAAAAACGGGTTTAAGTGTGTGCTGGTTAGTGAGAAAATTTTAATAAGTAAGAATGATATGTTCATAGGAAAGGGCTACCTCACCGAGAGCTTTTTCAAACTAAATGTAATGGTTGTTGACAGTATTAATAAGAATTCAGCTTCGTCTTACTTATTGGAGTCAAGTGATTTATGGCATGTTCGTTTAGGACATGTCAACTACAAAACCTTGCGAAAATTGATTAATTTAGAAGTATTGCCTAAATTCGAGTGTAATAAATCAAAATGTGAAATCTGTGTTGAATCTAAGTTTGTTAAACATCCATATAAGTCTATTGATAGGAGTTCAAATCCTTTAGACTTAATCCACACAGATATATGTGATATGAGGTCAATACCATCTCGCGGTGGGAAAAAGTATTTTATAACTTTTATTGACGATGACACTCGATATTGTTATGTGTATTTGCTTAATAGTAAGGATGAAGCTGTCACGACCCGACTAGGGGCCATGACGGGTACCCGGGGCTAACCACCGAGTACCGCTCATACCATTACCCATCGTACTCATCAAGCGTTCATTTATTAATCTTATACTCAAATCATAGGAAAAGCCATTTTTCACTTCGAAACATAATAACCTTTATATACATAAGCACTTCGGCTATCAAAATAATGCACATACAATAAGGACACCGTGAGACCATACTACCCACACATATGTATCTACGAGCCTCTACTAGAATACTAAACATATGGATGGGATGGGACCCCGTCGTGCCCAAAACGTATATGTACACAAAATAGTAATTCAATGGCACCTCCGGAATAATGGAGTGCTCTCAAAAGTCTGCTAATCAGCTCCTATGAATTCGGGTCGCCTCCCTGTCTACCTGTGGGCATGAACACAACATCCAAAGAAAAGGCCGTCAGTACAAACATTGTACTGAGTATGTAAGGCATGAATGAAATGAACATAATACAGAAATCATAAGACATAAAATGAAGATATAACCTGCGTAACTTTTAAGGGTGGATACATTTCGTACCTATATCATATATATAATCATAGTACGTGTATCATCATAGCGCATACATCATCGTATCATATATGTATCACAGTACCGTATCTACTCATACACATTAAACATTATCCGTATTCAGCCACGTAGTGGCTCGACAATATCTGTATTCGGCCACGTAGTGGCTCGACAATATCACATACATGTCTTTTGTACCCGGCAATAACAAGGCTCGGTATATCTCATCATCATCATTTCCATCACTACGGGAATATTGTATCATCACATACATCTCATAAGCTTATCATAACTTTCCATGGAGCATGCATTTGAATTTAAAGACAATCTATGAAAATCATATCATATTCGTAGCATGAACTTCATAAAAATATCGTGTGATAGGCTTTCTAATCTCTAAACTTAGGCTCTTCATTACCATTATCGTATCTATAGCATATCTCTTGCCTTTATCTCATATGAAACCCCCTATGAACATAGACTCGTAATCTTTTAGAACATTGGTCATAGAACATATATTAGAGCTTATAGACAATCTATAACAATATCGAGGTCACATAAGGTCAAGAACCCCCAATTACATTATGGAGTGATCATATTCATCATATCTCACCTTGAAGGAACTAACATTTTAAGGTGAGTGTACACCATGAATAACATCAAGGAATCGTAAATAGGATCATTAACTTCATGGACATCATATCTTGCTTTAGAATCTCTAGCTTAAACTTATCATCATTATTATCGTATTCATGATATATTTCTCATCTTTATCTCATAAGAAGCTCTTTATAATCGTAGACTCATAATTTCTGATATGTAGGAAAATCATGGAAAGATAGGAGGACTCATGCCATAGGAGTCATGCCTTAGAAAGAAGGGACTATCCTTACATACCTTTTTGCTTAGAAACTCTATCGCTTGATCGTTCTCCTTCAATGCTCACGTCTCTACCTTCAAGGGAATTCGCATCAACATTAGCTACTCGATTATATGAACGTGCTTACTAATGCTAGAGAAAATTGGGCAGCATTTCTTTTATTTATACAACTTTTCTCATATTACATATCAACTCCCAAACGTCAATAACAATATCCATAATATCATACTCAATAATCTTCATCAACCACACATTATTCAATTCTCCTACTTCCATTTCAAGGGCATCCATAATCATGGTCATAATACAACATTACCTTCATCCCCATATAATGTTTCTCCTATGTTCTTAATATCATTATAACATAACTATACTCGTAACATACAAAGAATCATGATTCATATTAAGTTACTACTCAAAAATGTCACTATTCTCATATTTGTAACCCATTTTCTATTTCCTTCTATAATCCAAGTCTTTCAACCCCTCAATACTCTAAATAACATGAATTGATCATAAAACTTGCCTTTGATAGTATGAGAACGAGCTTTAGGTGGAAACACTTCACTTGAGCAAAATCCTAGTTCCACTTCCAAAGAGATTTCTTGTCTTGGATGAACCCTAGTGAGTTTCTTGCACTTGATTTCCTTGGTTTGATGAAGTTGATACTTAATTTCTCTTGGATTCTTGTAGAAGAAATATGGAGAGTGCTCTAGAGATTTCTTGAGATGTGGAGAGAAAATGGGGATGAAATAAATGAACTTGGGGTGCTCTTTTTATAAAATAAAAATCTGTCCCGACATTATTATACGGACACTTATACGGTCCGTATAAATTTATACGGTCCGTATAAGTGACCGTGAAATCATCTCAACCACACTTCGCTTCTGTAATAATTATACGGCACATTATACAGTCCGTATAATATTATACGGTCCGTATAAGTGACCGTATAATCCCATCAGTGAGGGAGCTTCACTGTGACGATTCTGCGGGCCATTATACGGACCGTATAATTGGTCGTATAATCTATCTCTTCTCCGATTTTGTTCTCGTCACTTCGTTTGATCTCAAATCCTTATGGAACCTTCTTCGCACTTGTGTAACACATCATTAACAATCTAAAATACATTATAACTCTTCTCCAAGACACCATTAAGTCATCATTAACTTATTACTCGTAAATCCTTTCCGATACACATCGTATGCCTTGCCCTCTTTTGGCAAACTTTCTCCTCTTACTCTGAATGTTTTTGAAAATCTCAATTAGGGTCATCAAATGTCATTTCTCACTTATTGTGATACCGTATATTTCGTGCCTTCCGTTAGTTTATTCACTGTGCATCAACGGGGAATTTTCCAGGGTATAACAGAAGCAATTGATGCATTTAAGCAATATAAGAACGAAGTGGAAAATCAATTGAATAAAAAGATAAAAATGGTTAGAAGTGATAGAGGTGGAGAATACGAATCTCCTTTTGTAGAGATATGTTTAGAATATGGAATTATTCATCAAACTACTGCCCCCTACACACCACAATCAAATGGGATTGCGGAAAGAAAAAATCGAACATTAAAGGAAATGATGAATGCTTTATTAATAAGTTCCGGTTTACCGCAGAGATGGTGGGGGGGAGCTATCCTTACAGCTAATCGAATACTTAACAGGGTGCCCCACAGCAAAACACAATCTATTCCATATGAACTATGGTAAGAAAGAAAACCCAACGTGAAATGTTTCAAAGTGTGGGGGTGTTTAGCAAAGGTCCAAGTTCCTTTACCCAAAAGGGTAAAAATCGGACCAAAAATTATGGATTGTGCTTTTATTGGCTGTGCTAAAAACAACAAAACTTATCGATTTTTTGGTTCACAAATCGGACAATTCCGAAATTCATGTTAATACTGTAATTGAATCAGCTAATGTTGAATTCTTTGAAAACATTTATCCGTATAAAACTGAATGTGAGTCGTCAAGTGAAAGATCTAAACGGTCGCGGGAAGAACCAAAGGAAAGTACACCAAGTGAAGAGGATCTAAGGCGTAGCAAACGTCAAAGGACATCTACTTTCTTTGGACCAACTTTTGTGACATTCTTGCTTGAAAATGAGCCTCAAACATTTAAAGCAGCGATGTCTTCTTCTGATTCAGCATTTTGGAAAGAGGCAGTCAATAGTGAGATTGAATCAATTTTGAACGGTGTGAGCCGCTTCAAAGAGGATGATAACTCAATCCATTCTCGTGATGAAAATAATGTTCAGGAACAAGCCCGTTTAGGAATCACCTATGTGAGTGTGAAGTGTGAGCCGCTTCAAAGAGGATGATTGTAAAAAGCCCGTTCTCTATACACTCATGAAACCAAGAGGTGTTCATGGCTGAAACAAACACAACCATGAGAACCGTAGACGGTTGAGGGTTAATTGTGTGACTTATGTTGTCTAGGTATACATCAAAGTTCGACGATTCAAAGATATCACATCTACCAATTGATCGAGTATATCCGATATAAGTTCGCTACGGAAAGTTCAAAGCGAAACCTACTTATCCAGATGCAATTAATCTTCACTTGTATATCACACACTTTTCCGTGTATTCCTTTATCTTATAGTCATTCCCCATTCATGTAAGGGATTGTTGGGTTTTATTGATAGGTTGAATGGGAAATGGAAGGAAAAGAAGCGGAGGGAAAATAAGTTGTTCGCTCTTGCTTTATGAAATAAGGATTTGTCCCTCATAGGTGGTGGAAAGAAAAGTTCTCCTACTTAAAAGTAGAAGCACTCCTTCTTGCTGCTAAAGGATCAAGAAGAGGGTCTCCCCTCGCGCCATCGTCGTCGCTCGGATTTGGATTTGAATTTGGTCAAATGATCTGATTGATTGATAATCTTTTTGGGCCAAATTTCCTTTAAGCTTAATTATTTAATTATTTAATTAATTATTTAATTAAAACTTCCAGATCCTGACCCGGATCCGCGTGTCTGACCCGCAACCCATTTCTTTCCCGGATTAATTTAAAATTTCCCACCGTTTATTTTAACGAAATTCTTCTGAAAGGTTGCAAACCTTTTCTGAAAAGTTGCAAACCTTTTCCCAACCAGTGCATTAATGACTATAAATTCAAGTTAATACTCAGATTATTACTTACGAATTTTCTGATATTCTCTATTCTTGTACTCTCTTAAAAGTTTTCTCCTGTGTGTTATACTGTCGTTGAGTGGTTCACCTGACATCGGAGTTTTCCGATACTGTTTTGATATTTTCCAGTTTCTGGTTTATACTTTCTGGTTTTACAAAGTTTATTGTTTTCTGGAATATTTTTTTCCAAAGTTACTGTTTCAATATATTTTCATAATACATATTACTAACAACAGGTTCTATTGTACATGGGATTAATATGCAAATGAATGGTCTTAAAACATGTCAAACAAAAAACTTTTCAACTCTTGGAAGAGTACAACAGTTAGATTCCGCTTTGGTCACGAAAGTTACAGTTATTGTTAGAGTTCGCCCCTTTCTTCCTTGAGAAATTAACCCGATAGATGGAAAAGCAATCTCTTGTCTCTGTTCTCAACTCAGAATGTGAGCCTTCTGAGGATGTCACAGTTCATCTCAAAGATTATGAAACTAGGAAAACATTTGCTCGATTGTTTTGCATGCTCTATGATCAAATATGTTTTATTACTTGGACTAGTATAGTAGCACGACCTTATCCTGGGGACCGTTTTGTTTTTTACTGTAGTCGTAATGAATGCTACAAGTTGGATGCTTTTTTTTGCTCAAGACGACAACAATATAAGCCAAATATTTGGCAAAGAAGTCAGTCCTTTGATCCCTGGGATATTACATGGTCACAATGTCACAGTATTTGCTTATGGCGCTACGCGGAATGGCAAAACTTACACCATGCAGGTATATTTTATTTTTCTGCCTAACACACAACTTGCACCATCACTCCTGCAATTGGACTAAGATGCTAAAATATGCACATGGATTAGGAGATAACTACAGAGTTACGACGTACCTACATAATGTTTCTTTTCAAATTTTTTTTTTGCTGCTTTACAACTTCTATAAAATAGACCATGAGTGAGCAAAGGAGATATCAGACTTTTCAGATTGAACCATGCATAAACTTATCCCATATTTGCAACCATTTGGTCCTAGTCTTTAGAGGGATTTCTCTCTTTCCTGAGGGAGAGCATGGTTCCAGCTTAGAGCATCTTGTCTGCTCCTACTTGAACCGAGGGTCTATCGGAAACAACCTTTCTACCTCACACAAGGTAGGGGTAAGGTCTGCGTACACCTCACCCTCCCAGACCCCACTTGTGGGATCATACTGGGTATGTTATTGTTGGTCCTAGTCTAGAACTTTTCCATTTGACCTCCTCAGAGATATGTCTGTGAAGTATATAGTTTTTTGTAGGCCTTCCTAATTCCTGCACGTGTTCGTGAATTGTTTAGCAAATACCTTGTTGCTAATGTAGGGAACTGAAAACCTCCCTGGTCTAATGCCACTTGCAATGTCCTCTATTTTCTTGAAGAGCAAGGGGAAAAGTACCATAGAAATATCATACTATGAAATATACATGGATAGGTGCTATGATCTACTTGAACTTAAGCAGAAGGAAATTTTCATATTGGACAACAAAGATGGGAAGATTCATCTCAAAGGACTTGCACAGTTAGCGTCAATTCCATGTCAGAGTTTTCAAGAGGCGTTTTCTTGTGCGATTCAGAGGAGAAAAGTCACACATATGGGTGTAATGATGTCTCTAGCAGAAGCCATGCTGTGCTCACAGTTTATGTTTCTACTCCTAGCTGTGATGATACTGGGAATGTTGTTACAGGAAAATTGAACCTTATTGACTTGGCAAGTTTAAACACTATTAGAATTAACCATGAATTATTGTGTAAGAATATGAACTGAAATGCAACTCACATGTGTAACTAAATTGTCATTGGATTAGGAAACGAAGACAATAGAAGAACTTGCAACACGGGAATTCGTTTACAAGAGAGTGCTAAGATCTACCAGTCATTATTTGCATTGTCAAATGTAATTTATGCATTGAACAACAATCAAGCACGAATACCCTATAGAGAAAACAAATTGACAAGGGTATTGCAAGACTCTCTTGGAGGAACCGGCCGTGCTTTGATGATCGCTTGCTTGGTAGGATGTTGTAGATATCATCTCTTGCCTTTGAGTACCACGAATGAAACAACATTCTGAAATGTTGTCGACTGTTTTCCTTTCTTGGTTCATAGAACCCTGGTGAGTACCAAGAATCTCTCCATACGGTTAGTTTAGCAGCACGGTCAAGATGCATATCCAATTTTATTGCCTCAGCACAAAAGGGAGATACTCCAAAGGTCAAAGTTGACATGGAGGAAAAGCTTCGCTCATGGCTAGAATCTAAAGGAAAGACAAAAAGTACTCAAAGAACTGGGACTATTGATTCTCTATATATTGGCAAAACTCCATATTCTGTATGCTCTACCAGAAAGCTTGGTTCGTTTGAGAGCTCTTCAAAGCAAAAGTCCATCATTAAACAAGGCGCTTCAAGCATAAAAAAGAGGTAAGAGATTATTCAATAATCTTGTCATATGTACCTGCCTTTGATTTTGATGAATGCTTAACTTTGTTGTAACAAGGATCCAGATGGAGCTTGTAGAAATCTATTTGATAATGGACATCGGTCAAACTTAGTAGTGGAGGTAAAAAAACAAAACGAGAACTATAATTTCTGCCTAGTTCGTTTTGAGTTTATGATGTAGCACTTCGTGTTAAATTGAATAAAATCCATGACATACATGATTCATGGGAGGTCTTTTCTTAAACTTCTTAACTCCTGTGTATGTGATTTCATTTCTTTGAATGAAGTTGAAATGGTAATCATGAAACTTAACTATCTCAATCCTCAGATTCTAGGATTACTGCACTTTGAGTTGATGTAATGTCTGATAGCTTAATAAGATCTCAAAGGAAACAGTTCCTATGTTTTGGTCATCTTTGTCACGAAGAGAATCACTCGGTATGTGAACAGCTAAAATTTTAATGTAATCTTTTGAAAGAACAACAGAACAATTGATCACATTTTTCATTATGTCTGCATTGGAGTTAATTGATAAATCTTTTTAAGTTTGTGTTTCTGCATTCATGTGCAAATACAGGCTCGGAGCCTTGCTGATACTGGTGGACAAAGAGAAGAAAAGATGTTTGAGGTTTTCTCTGAAAGGGTTGTCCCTGATTCTAATACAGCGGTGCATGGTACTTGACCATTATAATAACCATATCTCAATTTTTACAGTCTGCTTCATATATTCTTCATCCAATTCTTTATAGCTTGACTCATATTAAGCTACAAGCATGTGACAGTTTTTCGAATTATATATGTGCAAAGCTAGTTCTAGTGTTCTCCTCCATATATTCTTCCCCCCGAGAGGTAGTATTATAGCTGTCCTGCAGCAATTCATATCAAGCTGCAACCATGAGACAATTTTTCAATGATGTAGTGCCAAAGTTAGTTCCATATTTGCTATCAATGTTCTCATACAGAGTGGTTGAATAGCTACTTTTCATAGCTTTATTAGCAAACTTTTACCAGTTAATGCCTAAAACGTTTGACCTCTTCGAACATGGTTTATTTTCACAATATTAGCTGCTCTTTGAGTTTCTTACTTTTCAATATAATCAAATTCTCATTTTTCTTAAACTTGTTCCTCTTTTTTTTTTTTAACTTGCTTCTGTTCACGGATGGCACACAATCTTAGGCAACCCATTTCACGAAGATTTTGATAAGTCAAACCCACTGAACTCCCGATGTGCTTCCCCCCTCTTTCAAGTAGTTTAAGGGTCATCACAGAATCAGTTTCCTCCTCCACTATAAAAAAATAATCATGAAAAGGGAACTCATCTACACATACACTAGAGAGGAATTCATGCTACTATTAAATCATCTACTTGAAGCATCCCTACCCCCGTTACCCATTTAGACTAATGTCTCTGTTGTAGTTTATTTGTCTAATTGACCCTATTTACAGATAGCTGTGAAATTTGTATTTGGTGAACTTTTCCAATATGATATGATATATCTTGTTTACAGGCAGTCAAATAAAATTTGAAGACTTTTGTCTGTTTGGTCTTGTGTAGATGAAAAACCCAATGCGGAGGAGAAAGTGAGTATTGTTGATTGTTTCAGCTCCCTTAAAGCATGTGAGGTTACCCCTAGGAAGGTCCTTTCTCCCATCAACTCCAACATAAACAATGAGAATATGTCCTCAAGAGATCAAATACGCATTGTGAGCAATCAACAAACTCCCATGTCACCTTTTGCTTTAAATAGTTCTGATGAGAATGTACCAGCGTTAGGAACTCCTCTTAATAAGTTCAGTGCATGAAGTTCTAACTTGAAGGTCAGCACAAACTCTTTTTTTCAATATCTTCTAAATGTTTAGCATTTCTGGTTATAATTAACATCTCTGTTGAGTGTACAGAACTCTCTAGTCCAGGAGTACATTGAGTTATTGAACACAGCCAGCAAGTAAGCGTGGTTCTTTTTCTTCATTTCCCCTTTTATTTTTTCTGTTTATTCATTGTGCATGGAGACTTATCTTTATTTTGTGCTACACTGTGTTAGGGAGGAACTCGTGGCAATAAAGGTACAATATTGATCTCTTCACGCGATTGTTACATTGTCATCACTATACAACCAATGAGATTTGATTGCATTTTCACACGATTCTAACATTGTCATCACTTCTATTAGCTGTGAGTTTTGACTGCATCTTTCATTATCATCCAGGGAATTGGACAAAAGATGGCTGAATACATTATTGAACTAAGGGAAACAAGCCCAATGAAATCAGTAAGAAACTCTTTTTTAAGGATTATGATGTTACAGATTCTTGGTTTGTGGCTGTGTAAAACTAAGCCTATTTACCTGGTTTGTGCAGCTAGATGACTTGGAGAAGATTGGACTGTCATCAAAGCAGGTAATGATGCTATGCAATGAATTATCCGCACTTCCGTTTCACTTTTTTGTTATTTTGTGTGTCGTATATGTAGTATTCTTATGGAGTAATTGTGAATTATGGAGTGATAATGAAGTGTTTTTCCTATACCTCTCTAGGTACATAACTTATTCAGGTGGGCTGCAAGAGGAGTACTGGGATGAAAAACTTATTTGCAACACCTTGTTGTTTTAGGAGCATGTAAATATTGTGTTTCTGGCTAGAACTTTAGTTATATTGTATTTTATTTATGAGTACTTGGATTTGAGAGCTAAGGAAGAAAGAAAAGGGGGGATATTTATCAGTCAATGTTGTACCATTTCCCCTCAAATGACTTTTATCAGTCAATATTTTTCCATTTCCAACCATAGATATTTCAGAATCTCAACATTTTCATAGCTATTTCTCTTGTTTTAATGAGTTGCAGCTATCCCCAAATTTCTCCATGGTGAGTCATAGCATTTCTTAGTTTTGATGATTTGACAAACGGGCCAAGGACCAGGTCCTCCATCAGGTCCCATTGGAGTACTGCACGGTAGCTGTTTTGCTGCACTGTTTAGGCAGAATTGCAGCTAGCACAGCTGTATGTATGCTAAAAGCTAAAAGCCCTTGAAAAGTCACAAGCCCTTGAAAAGTCGCCATCTATGGTCACGTGTTTCTCACATGCTCTCTATTTGGTCTCATATATACACAACATGTTGGGATCATTTAACCTAACTTTTGCAAATCCAAAAGTAATATCTTTCTCAATTGTAGCTGCCACCTTCTCAAGGTGCCCACAAGAACAACATCTCAACAATCAGAGGGACCAGTTCCTGCCACTGAAGACATCTGAAGTCCTAAGGATAGTTGAGTTTTGTTTCATATTCTTAATTTGTATTCCTACACTGCTTGTTAAGAAGTATCAATCATAGTAAGACAGATTTCAATCTTTGTAACTTTGTTTTTCTTGGCTAGAGTTAGCTAAGTATCAATTAAGTCGTTGGCTAGAATTAGTCAAGACTTGGAGCTTTGCAATAAAGTTATTGTAAAGGTGCTTACAATGGGTATATTGTAAGGGTTAGGAATTAAGAGTTTAATTACTAGGTTGCAATAGGTTGTAATCTGAAGTTGCTCGTTTTAGCGAAGTTGGAAATTGCTCGTTTTAGCGAAGTTGAAAATCTTATTGGGGTAGGTCGTCAGGAAGGGATCCACACCATTGGGTGTGGGTTCACGGGACCCACAACTTTTATCCGAACCTTGTATTTATAATGTGAAAACCCTTCAAATATATAAGAAATTTAAGCTGAGAACCCAATAACAACAGACACTTTGAGCTAGGAACCCACAAGCTTCAAATCCTAAATCCGCCTCTGTAGGTCGTGATTTTTAATTCCTTAAACAAGGAGTTTTCCACGTAAAATTACTTGTCTTATTTACTTCCTGTCATTATCTGTGAAAACAATTTAAGAACCTGATTCGTTAGACTATTTTAGTAAACTTTCAAGTTGTGAACTAGCAAAAACCCATAGGTTCTATCACTCCGACTTACATGTTTTAACAGAAAAGAAAGAAAACTGTAAACCGCGGGTATGATTTTTGTTGGATACCCCCTCTAGAAAGACGTCCTCTTGTTATTTTCATACTGCCACAGCCTCGATACAATTCTGACTATCATCTCTTGTTTTACGCTGTGATGTTTTATTCCTTTCATTTATCTAGCTCCATCGCTTTATTTAAAGGCCAATAGACTTCTTATTTTAATGGTGTCCTTTAGGAGGAGGTCTGTCTATAAAAGCATCTGTGCACTTGAACTGAAACCTAATCATTATCTTAAACTGGAATGGTGTGCACTAGTACCTTAAACAGGGCAAGAAAATCAGAGACAATGCGTGCTATCTTTGTGGCTCAATGTGCTCTAAAAAGCCTCGTGACAACAAATAATGGAATCAATAGAAAAGAAGTCTGAAAACTGCTGGTATGATCTTTGCTAGACAGTTTTCCTCCCACGAAATTTCCTAAACTAATGAATCAATACTTGTATGCCAGTGGAAACTTTAGAAAACTGTGTATTTATCTTTATTTTTAAACTAAGATGAACTTACAAGAGGCAACATCTGGTTCAACATGGCAATTGGCAAGTGGAAGAGAAGCCCAGTGCCAAAAGCAAAATGGATAAAGGAATCAAATTGGACTTTCTCCAATATAATTAAAACAGAATATAAAGGATCCAATACCCCTTCACGTTGAAACGTATACTCCATCTATCTAGAACATGGAAACCACATCTGTGATCTGGAGACTAAACGTCCCAAACTGTGAATTGTCATGATCATTAATTCATTTGTTCTTGGTATAGTTGATTCATCAAAACTAAAAGACCTACTTACACCCAAACAAGCAAGCAAACAAAAACAAAAGACGTGAAATTGGCGTCCTAGAAAGAATCATGAACAGAGAGAAGCAAAAATAATACTGTAATTACTGATAGTAATAAGAAAGGATAGCAACAATGAAGGAAGCTCTTGAAATAGTAGAAACCACAACACACTTCCAAACACTTCCATAAAATTATAAGGTGCAGATATTACACAAACAACATAACCACTACTTACAAACATTACTATTTCTCATTAGCCTTACATAAAATTATAAGATGCAGATATTACACAAACAACATAACCACTACTTACAAACATTACTATTTCTCATTAGCCTTACATAAAATTATAAGATGCACTTACATAACGATGATCTCAGCAATCGAAGTTCTAGTTTGTTCATTTAGAACAAGTGCAAGGGTCACACTTGCAGTCAGATCCACATTTGCAGCCATTCTCAGTAGAGAATTCTCCCATTTCCATGGGGCCGAAGTTTGTCTTTTCAGGTCCCACCCCGAGCACCAAAGTCTCGGTCATGGTACTCCCTGTGTAGCTCATGTCGGGGTACATCTTGCATCTGCAACGCCAAAATCGTGACACATACAAAAAATAAGAACCTTCTTAATACCCACAAAAAAGATCCAATGTGCAAACTTGCAAACTTGCTAACAAGACCATGAATTTCCATCAAAACACAATCTTGCAAGAAAGTTCCCCCCAACAAAGCAGGGTCATTATATGAACTGTTGCTCCATTTAAACTCATCTCAGTCAATAACCAGAAAGAAAATGAAACTTGATTAATCAGAAATAGACATGAATCGTGTTATTTATTACTATATGTTACATTTCAAAAAGTTAGGATCAACCTGAACAAATAAATAGATTTGCAGAAAGATTGTCCAAGTTTAATCCTTGTATTTCGATTCTTTTATGGAAACAAATGAAAATTGACAAGGTTGAGTTAATATTTTATTAAAATAAAATTACACTTTTTTAAGTGCAAAAAATAAATAAATGAAGACACAACAATCTTAAAATTACATTATCTACTTGGAGAAGATCCCATGCTCAACCTAGAAAAGGCTAGATGATAAGAAATACAATCTTGAACCTTTTCAAAGCTAAACTTGGGCAACTTTTTTTTTAAAAAAAAAATATTTATTTATTTTTAACTTGGGCAACTACTCCAAGCAAATAATACAACTACAATATTATAAGACCTCCATTTTTTTCTACACTCAAAAAACTGTGTTTTATTTAATAAAAAAGTAAATTTGTCATGTCAATCCCCATTTAATCCTAAAGAAAAAAAAATACAAAAATAATCACACAACGATTAAAATAAGCCAGCATTTGCGAGTTCATCCACAACTCTCTTCATATATATTCTTCATTAATCAAGTTTCCATTTAACACAAAGTTCCAACCTCTTACTAATTATCGACATTTTCTGTTGAATTCCACGTTACATAAAATTCCTTACAGTACCACAAGACCTTCTATCTATTGGGGGAGCACAAAACAAAAAAGAGCTTGTCAACCCTCAAAACTCCCACAATTTTTTTTTTGTCGAAAATTTACCAAAACTTGGTTCTTAAACCCATAATCTACCCATTCAAAAGAAAAACTCCATAATTTCTCTCAAAAACAAAAAACAAAAAAAAAAAACTTTGCAAGAAAATTCCCCAACAGATAAATGACCGTTGTTAGCAACCCCGCAAATCTCCCATTAAAAAAAAAAAACATTCTTTCACAATTCACACAAATAACATCTATGCATGTATCATAACCCCACACACTCATTAAAATTCATTCTTGCTAGAAAGTTCCCCACGGATAGAAGATAAGTACTTGTTAGCAACACACAAATATCCCGCAAAAAAAAAAATTCAATCTCACAATTCACACAAAGGACTCCATGCATGGATCATAGAAAACAGGGAAAAATGGAACCAAAATTTGTCCCATACAGGACAGACAAATATTGATAAAAAGTTAGACAAAATTAAATAACTACAAATGCCAGAAGAAAAGAAGAAGCTTACCCTCCACAACCAGAGTTACCATCAGACATGGTATTTTGATAAGATTGATAAAACAAAAGACAAGTACTGGAATTCAAGAAAACTCTCTGTTTAATTGATGCTGTTGTACGAGGTTTAGTCTTAAGGAGGAACCATGCGTGTCCATTTATATCACAACGAAGGTAAAGGGTAAGATGGGATGACCGTACACGTGTCACGATCGTAGAGTAATATGTTATCCTTGTAAGTCGGTCCATTCATGATCTTAATTAATTTCATCCACCTATCTGTCGTTTTCTCTTCTCAAAACCTGTTACCTACTATTGGGATAAGACTTATCCACCCGTGTCAAAACCACACCAATATATATATGACACAACTATCACTTAATGTATGTATATACACTTCATCAAATCACTTAATTATAATAAATTACTCCTGTCATTTCAAAAAAATTGACACTTTTCATTTTTTTAGAATAAAACAAGTTATTTTTTTACAATAATTTTTTTATACATTTTTTAAATATTTTAAATTATTAATTACGATGACTTATTGTAATTTTTACGTAATTTTTAAATATATAAATTTTATTTCGAAAAAATAAAATAATTTATATTAAATTGCACCGTTAATAACTCTCAAAAAATGAAAAATGCCAATCTTTTTAAAACAAAGAGTACATTGATTTAATTTAAACACTCAGTGTAGATATGTGTTTACCTATTGCTCTTATCATCCTAACTAATCCTAGTTAGGGACGCTCGTATTTTCTAGAAAAGTACATCCCCTAAGGAGTCACATGAGTAAATTTTCATCTGCATATTTACACTATAAATTAACTCAATATATTATTTAAATAATTTAATATAATGAAAATATGTATTAATTAATACTTTCTTTATTCAATTTATGTGATACAGTTAAATTTTTGACTGCTATCTATTTATATTTTTTAAAATTCTCAATTATAATAATTTATATTATTTTTTATGTAATTCTTAAATATGTATTATTTTTCAAAAAAAATAGAAATTGCACATTTGAATTCACAGTCCATTCAAGAATTATGCGTATTTGTTTAATTGATGTTGTACGAGTATTGACGAGGAACCCTGAGTGTCCCTTTATAGCACAATGGGGGTGAAGCGAGGGGTGGCATCGACCGTAAACTTGTCATGATCGTAAAGGTATATGGTAATTCATGATCGTATTATCTTCCACGTATGTGTCGTTTTGTGTCAAAATCTGTTACCTATTATTGCTCCTTATATTACTACTAAACTACTCCTTATTAAGAGACGCTCGTATTTTCTAGAGATGTTACGTCCTTGTCTAAGGGGTCAATTTCAGGTGAATATTTATCTGCATCATCAGATATTTACACTAAATTAACTCAATATATTAATTAAATAATCTAATATAATGAAAATATGTATTTCATTCGTGTCTTACCTTTTTTTTTATTTGTATTAAAAAGAGTGTCTCATTCCTTTTCTCATAAACTTTAAATCACAAAATTCATATAATATTTTTGGTATATTATACACATCTTTAGGACCATATGATTTAAAAGTTTCTTTTTATTCCTTAAAAACTTTGTGTCCAGTCAAATTAGGACAATTAAATTGAAACAGAGGAGTATTAATTAATACTCCCTTTGATCCAATCCAATTTATTTGATCGGATTTTGAGAGTTTACGGTAAATTTTGATAAAGATTTATTCGTATGCCCTTTAAATATTTTAAAATGTTAATTATTGTGATTTCTACGAGTAGTTTCTAAATATGTAAATTATTTTTCAAAAATTTAAAGATTGTATGTCCGAATTTATGGTCAAAATAAAAACGTTTGACTCTTGAAATCCGAACTGTATCATATAAATTGAGACAAAAGGAGTAATAATTAAGTGACACACACATCTTGTGTATGTATTTGTTGGTGTAAATATTCTATGGAGGTAAATATTTAATGTAATCTAATTCAAGAAGAACTCCTAGTGACTCGTTTTAAAGCCGTGAGGGCCTAGGTTCAAATCGGATAATAACATTAGCGGACTGGGCTATTACAAATGATATCAGAGTTCAACTGAGCTGGCGGGATACATTTTTTTGTGCAAATTGCCCTTCAAAGGCACTGTCTTTAATTTCCCCCCCTCAAATTGGTGGTCTTTAATTTTTGTCCTTCGCCTAATATCTCGAGGTTCTGGGTTCGAACTCCAGCTTATTAATAAAAAAAAGAATTTCGCAAGGCATAGGTTTGTAGTAAAGTTACGCCTTAAGGAAAACTTTAATCCAAAATTAGGCCTTAAGGCAAACCTCTGTCTTAAGGCCTAACTTTTACCCAAAATTAGATCTATTCGGGGGCAAAAATTAGGCCTTAAGGCAGAGGTTTGTAAAATTTTAACTAAGTAAAAAAAATAATTGTATGAAGGCAGAATTTTGCCTTATGCCTACTGGTGAAAGCAAAACTCCACCTTAGCTAGAGTTTGAAACTCTGTAAACTCTGCCTTGTGAATTCAAACTCTACCTTGCTATTTTTTTAAAAAAAAATTGACTGTACGGGGATTCAAACTTGAAATCAAGGGATTTTGTGAAGGACAAAAATTAAAGACCAATGCCTTTGAAGGGCAATCGTGCAAATGACCCGGCGGAATAAGTAAGCAGACCTTACATTCTAATGATGCGTTTTAAAGCCGTATGGGCCTAGACCCGTAGCGAATAGCATCATTAGCAAAATGGACTGTTACAGATATACTTAACTCTCATAATATAATATAATCCTCAAAAAGGAGAAAAAAGAGGGGGCGCCACATTTTTGGTTAATAATGCTAACAAAAGGATAAGATTGTAACAATAGAGGAGAAGAGATAATTATAAAGATGTGTCTATGGCTTAAAAGTCAAACTGAAAGGGACAATATCATAATATCTAGAGTCCAGAATTAAAATATCACAAAAAAGATCTTTTCAATAAAAATGTCCAACAACAAAAAGTTACTAAAGTATCTTTAATGTAATAAATTACTGCGTTAAAGAGGCTTTCAATTTTTTTCTTCTTTTAGTTAAACTTCTCTTTTTTTACATTTTTTTACATACTTTAGTCATAGATTTATTATACTTCGGAATTTCAAAATATCAATATTTTATATAGAACCCTACTTATTTTTATGCAATTAATAAGGTAGGCTTAATACATTAAGGATAAATAAAATTTTGAATTATCATTTATTGGTTAAAAAATGTTTTACGTCCATTTTTGTTTAAAGACTTATTGTCATTAGCTTTAGTTTATTTATACTTTAGGATTTCAATTTAAACGCGTTATTTTTTAGTCAAAATTGCATCATTCATACCAATCTCAAAATAATTAAATTGCATCATTCTTAACAATATGAAAACACTTAAACTTGTTCATTAATAACAAACGCAAACTTGTTAAAATACAATCATTAAAGAAAAAAAAACTTAAAATGCATGAGCCTACACATGTCTTTGAGTTGATCTGCCGCCACCATCGCGAAATGTGTCACTACCACTACATCTGCTACTACCATGAAAGTTTTCTCTGCCACGAGAGACACTTTCATCGCGAAATGTATTTTGACAACCATGCCGTAAGGGACACTTGCACTTATTGAGAGACGCTCGTATTTTCTAAAGATGTATGTCCTTGTCTAAGGGGTCAATTTCAGGTGAATATTTATCTGCATCATCAGATATTTGCTCTAATTTAACTCAATATATTAATGAAACTATTTAATATAATGAAAATATGTACTTCATTCGTCCCAATTTAAATGTCTTATCCTTTTTTTAATCTGTATCAAAAAGAGTGTCTTTTTTTTTTCGTAAACCTTAAATCACAAAATTCAAATAACATTTTTAGTATATTACACACATCTTTACAACCATATGATTAAAAAGTTTCTCTTTATTCCTTAAAAACTTTGTGTCCAATCAAACTACGATAATTAAATTGGGACGGGGAAGTATTAATTAATACTTCCTTCGTTCCAATCCAATTTATCTGATCGGATTTCGAGAGTCAAACAATAAAATCTTCGACAAAGATTTATTCGTATGCCCTTTAAATATTTTAAATTGTTAATTATTGTGATTTCTACTAATAGTTTCTAAATATATAAAAAACATTCAAAGACTTAAAGATTATATGTCCAAATTTACGATCAAAATAAAAACGTTTGACTCTTGAAATTCGAATTGTATCATATAAATTGAGATAAAAGGAGTAATAATTAGGTGATATATACACACACATCTCGTGTATTAAATATTCTGTGGAGGTAAATTTTTAACGTAATCTAATTCAAAAACAACTCTCCTCTATTCCCTTTTATGCATTGAGTATGAGCCTGTTTGGATTGGCTTATAAGTTGCTGAAAACAACTTATAAGCTATTTTCAGTTTTTTTGAGTGTTTAACTGGCCAACTTAAAGCCATTTTGTGCTTAAAATAAGCCCAAAAAAATAATTGGACTCGTTTGGCTTAGCTTATCTAAAACAGCTTATAAGCTGTTTTCAGCTAATAAGCTGCGTTTTTTAAGCCCATCCAAACAAATTGTATATCAGGATTTTTCTTTTACATGTTCGCTTTATCGAATCGATAAAAATTAATAATATTTCTTTCAATTTGATTATCATTATTAAGTGACCTTTTGTCAAAGGTGAGAATCGGAATTCAAATTTAAATTTTTTAAAGTATTGTAAATATGAGTAATTTAGTCAAATAAATATTTTATTAAGTGAAGTATGATATAAAACTTATCATAAAATTTATGTGATTATAAAAGATGTTAGTAGGAGTAAATAAATTTTTAAAATTAAAAAGTTGTTAAATATAAAAATATTTTTTTAAAATAATACTACATAAATAAAATGAAATAAAACAAAATAGTAGTCATGTAACTAATTTCACTAATATGTATTGACATTCCAATTTAGGAGGAAAGTCCCACATCAGCATATAACATAAGAGAGGTGATGGGTATATAAATAAGCATGTCTTACCTCCTAGTGACATGTTTTAAAGTTGTACGGGCCTAGGTCCAAATCGGACAATATCACTAGCGGGATGGACCATTACAGATAATATCATAGTTCAACTGAGTTTAGGCAAATTTCGAGTAGGCGAGATACATTTTTTTGTGCGGATTGCCCTTCAAAGGCACTGGTCTTTAATTTTTGCCCCTCAAATTGGTGGTCTTTAATTTTTACCCTTCACCCAATACCCCAAGGTTCTGAGTTCGAACTCCAATTCAGTAAAAAAAAATCACAAGGTAGAAGTTTGTAGCAAATTTAGGCCTTAAGGTAAATTTTTATCCAAAATTAGGCCTTAAGGCCTAATTGTTGCCCAAAATTAAGTCTATTCGAGCAAAAGTTAGGCCTTGAGACAGAGGTTTGTAAAATTCCAACTAAGTAAAAAAAGAATTGCCTGAAGGGAATCTTCCTAGGCAGAGTTCTGCCTTCCGGTGAAAGCAAAACTCAGTCTTGCGAATCCAAGCGAATTCAAACTCTACCTGATGATTTATTTTTTTAATTTTTGATTGACTGAAAGTTTGAACCTGAAATCAAGAAATTTTCAGCGAAGGGCAAAAATTTAAAACTAATGCCTTTGAAGGACAATCGTGCAAATGACCCGCGGGATACACCCTAATAACACGTTTTAAAATCATATGAGCCTGAACCCAAACTCAAAGCAAACAACATCACTAACGAGCTGATCTAATTACACATATACTTAACTCTCGTAATATAATCCTCAAAAGAGAAAAAGGAGAGGACGCCATATTTTTGGTTGATAATGCACAGAAAATAACAAGATTGTAACAATAGAGGAGAGAAGATAATTATGGTGGTGTGTCTATGGCTTAAAAGTCAAACTGAAAGGGACAATATCATAACATCTGTACTTGCGTACCCATAATCTTTTTGCACCTTAACACGTGTTGTTTATTGTAAACATTAGTATGGTATGGTAGTGCTGCGCACCAAATAAAAATTTCAATTAGATAATTTAATTCTAATATTTTTAGTAAACTGACAACTTTTTAAGTAATAATAATATGTTTAAGCATTGTAACTGAATGTCACGAATATATAACGATACAAATAACATGATGCAGCTCAACAAAAATAACGTATACAATTATTCTAATTTTTATGTAAGATTGAGAGCTATAAAACTACGGAAAAGGCTCATAAATATCCTTAACTTATGGGAAAAGGCTCATAAATACCCTCCTTCCACCTTTGGATCTAAAAATACCCTTAAGGTTTGTTTTTGGCTCAAAAATATCCTTTAAACTAACAGAAAAAATTTAACTGTTTAAAAAGGCACGTGTCATTTTTTAATTAGTGCCATATTTTAACTCAAAAATAATTAAAATCCACCCAAGTTTTTAAACCCAAACCCGTTTTCACCTCAACATTAAACAATATGTTCTTTTTCTCCTCGTTGATCTAGGGTTCTGCCATCGTTCTTCTTTTTCTCTTTCTTCTTCCTCTTCTTTCTTCTAAATTTGTTTATCAAAATCTACTGTTATCTTTGCATAAAGTTTGTTTCTTTTATGCTAAAATGTCTCTTTGCATAAAGTTTGTTTCTTTTATGCTAAAATGTCCGAAAATTCTCGAAGCTCAGCCCAGTTGCGTGGATGTGATTGCGGAATCAATTTACGGCCAAAACTCCTCTGAATGCTAGACCTAGATCCTACTAATGTCCCTGTTCTGTTAAGTAATTTTTTTTTTTTTTGCCGAGAAACTTAATAGTTTAACTTGAATCTTTCGGATTCAGTTACTGGAATTTTATATGAAATATCAATATTTTGTTTGTTTTGATAAGGTTCCCTCTTGTGGTTATTCGAAATGGCGCTATGATGAATTTCCACCTTATGCGACATTGGTGATTAATAATTTGAAAGCTTAATTGGATACTGCTGGCAAGGAAAGCAATAATTTGAAGAAAATTGTAACTGAAATGAAGGGTAGTAATGTTGTTAATGTGATGAGAGCGTATACTCTGGAGAACAAAGTGCAGAGAACGAAGATTTTTCTTCTATTATCGTGGTCTCTTTTCATTGTTTTTGTTGCTGCTTAAGTGATGTAATTTTTAACGAGGAGAAAAAGAATATAAGGTTTAATGTTGAGGTGAAAACGGGTCGGTTAATATGGGTTTGAGTTTAAAAACTTGGGTGGATTTTAATTATTTTTGAATTAAAACGTGGCACCAATTAGAAAATGACACGTGTCTTTTTAAACAGTCAAATTTTTTCTGTTAGTTTAAAGGGTATTTTTGAGCAAAAAATAAACCTTAAGGGTATTTTTAGACCCAAAGGTGGAAGGAGGGTATTTATGAGCCTTTTCCCATAGGTTAAGGGTATTTATGAGCCTTTTCCGATAAAACTAAATAGATTCTTAAAAGTTGATCCAGCTCATCTTCAAGTATTTCATACCATAATTCAGTCTTGACTGTCAAATCAATATGCCATTAGAAATCCTTTAGAATAAAAGAATTGGAAAATGCGTAGAAAATAATTGAAAAATGCAAAGTAGTGTAGGATGCGATAATCTAAGCCTTGCTTCTTCGACTACTCCTATTAGCTCGTGCTTTGTCACATGTGAAGATATTCTAATATAAACCGTATAATCGTAACGTAAATATGTAATATAATGGGGAAACTTAATTAGTATGTTATCTTCTCATACTGTTAAAATTAAATTATCAAATAACACGTATCTTTTCTATCTTTCTGAGTTCCTCATTATCAAATACTTTGGTTGGCAGAGGCGGATTCGGGATTTGAAGCTTATGGGTTCCCAACTAGGATTGCTTACTAGTCGGTTCGATTCGATTTTGTATGTTATTGGTTCGATTTATCCGTGTATAAACATGCTAAACCGATAACCGAACCAATATGATATTTGTTATCGGTCGTCGGTTAATCGGTTAGCAACACTTAACGTTTTAATTATCAGTTTAACCGATAAAAAAATGTCTTCCAGGAGCTAGTTGTTCGGTTTAAATGATACATCAATACCGATAAATTAATGGCATTTTCACGGTTCAATTCATCGATTAAACTAAAATTTGCACACTCCTATTCCCAACGGTCTCAAATTGATACTACATTATAACCGGATAAAGAAATAGTATTGATATTCAATATTTATTTAAAAAGTAACGAACCACTCAAATACAACATATATATCATGAAAATAGTTAGAAAAATTAAGAGAAACTGTATTCCAACATAAGAGGAAAACAAAAAACAAGAATGAGGAAAGAAGAATGCACTGGAAAAAAAAAAAAAAAAAAAAGAGGAAGAAGAATAAACAACCTGACAGTGGCTAGCGGAACAGACGACATTTTTGAAAACCCTAAGCTTTTATCTCTTTATTTATATTTGGTTTTAAAATTTATCTGAAATATTGAGATTTGCGGAAAAATAATACCTTCAGCAAGTTTAAATTGTTATGGTTTCATTTTTAGTTTGACTTTTTTGGATTTTAGAAAGAAAAAGAGACAAAAAAATAAGGCTTCCGTGCAGCGTGCCTGGAGTTTTGTTGAAAACAAAAAACAGAGTGAAGTTAATAAAAGGTGACCACAGGTTATCGACCCCTGGTCCAAGATGCAAACTAAGACTACCTGGGTCCCTTTTCACCGCTGAAACCAATGATGTTTTTTGGTGTTGGGTTTCAGATCAAATATTCTTAGTATATTTAAAAGATTTCACATTATAAAAATAAGATTCGGGTGCAAGTTATGTGTTCTCGGAAACCCTCACCCTACACTGTGGGTTCACCCCTATTAGTTGGTTACCTAAATTTTTATCTTTTTGGTGAGAATTTGAATTTCCACATTATAATCTCGTCTCCCATTTTCCTCTCCTCTACTCCTTATGTAATAAAAAAAGGGGTTTTTGAAACAATATTCAAACTCTTTGACAACACATATGCATATGCATACTGCAAACCCCTCGTACTTATTCTTGCTATTTATATACATCATTATCATCAATTCTTCCACTGGCTTAATAAATACATACACATGAATTTCTGTTTCATGCTTATATATAGAGTACATGAATATGTAGTCATATTTTTTTCATCTATTTCATGCACATAATTTCTATTTCAAAATTAATGCAATATGTTATAAAATAGAAGAAATATTTTTTTACTCTCTTTTTACATTAATCATTCCGGTTCAAAAAGAGTGTTCACTTAGTCATATGCACACTTTTGAGAAAATACTAATTCCTAGACAAAATAGGTAATCTGACTAAATCATTTCTAATTACATAGGTATTGAGATTTGATCACTTAACACTTAATAAGGACAAATTTGAAAAAATAAGATTAATTCTATCTTGATTTGCTAAGTTGATACTCATTTTTAATAAAAAAATAAAGGTTAAGTGGACATCCTTTTTGAATCGGAGGGAGTATTAATTTTCTTGTAAGATACTTTCAAATAGTTTATTCTTTCTGGTATGGACTTTAAAGTTCATTTTATCATCATTAACTTATTATATTCTAAAGAATACATTTTAAAAAGGATTAATTATAGAACTTGCACTTGATATGGTAAGTATCATTGTTGAGTCTTTGACTATGTGAGAATGAAATAGTAAATTAGAATTATTACGATCAAATTATAATCCGCAAAACTCTTTCCACCTAACTAAATTTTTTAATCTGGTTCTCCTGTTTTATTCTAAATTTGAAATCAACTTTATTTTGAAGAATAATTATCATTAAACAAAGATTTTATTTTTAACTAAATTATTCTCTTCTTTAGATACTTGTAATTTAAAAAGTAATTGACATATACAATTACATGTAAAATTTAGTGATAAGAGTATCCATACTATCCTAAAAATTATATCCCATAATTAGATTCCTTTGTTAAAAGATTATAAAAAAGACTTAAAATTCTAAAAGAAGAGAAGGTCCCAAAATAAGGAGAAAATGGAAGAAAGTATGTGTCAGCTTTAGGAAGGAAAGTTGATCCCACACTAAGAGGGATAACACAGAAATTAAAAGAAATATAAAGCAAAGAGTCCAACATCGTTAAGCATGAGGAAATGCTTAAGCCACTTTTGCCCTTGTTCGTCCATTACAAACTCCACAAACTCCCATTTTTATATATATAAAAAAAGATTTTCCTATTTAAGAATGATTACGTGATTCTTTTGCATGTGATGTAAAATGAAAATCTAAAAAATGTTGGTTCAATTTTGTGTTTTCTTATAAGTGACATCACGTTTACTTATTGAAGACGAGAATAATAAATGTCAACTATTATAATGAAAACATTTCGCAGCAAGCGTTCACGTATATAAGAAAAAATATAAATTTTAACTTCTTTCTGATTGACACTATCTTTTCTATAATTAAATTAATTATAGAAGTAAAATTAATTCTAAATTTATTTTAAAATTGATTCAAAATTTAAAAGCACCATTTGAAAAGACACAATATATTGTGAAAAGGTGTTACTCATTCTTTAAAGGATACACCTATTCATTGTGAAAATGTGTCACCCAATCTTAAGGGGTACAAACCTAATCTTAAGGGGTACAATCATTTTAAAAAGGTGTGTGATCAATTTCTATAAATACATATCCCACTGCAGAAAATCATTAACAACATATATAGATCTTTGGACTCTTCATCATTTTCATTCTCTTCAAGAGTTCGTTTTATTTATTGTTTTGAATTCCTACAAAAGCAATCGAGAGATTTAAAAGGATTCTTCGGAACTTCAATTTGAGTGCACATTAGAAGATTCCTGAGTGGTTCATTGTATCTTGGGAGTAGAACGTCACATTGTTATTTGCTCCACGATATCGACGTGAATCTACTTTAAAGACAGCGCCATCCATAGTGTGCCTTGAACCGGATTGTCTAATTTCAACTATGTCTTATCTTTATTGTTGTTACTATATTTTATTTTTCTCTTATTTTTTTTTAATGTGATCATCTCTAATATTTTTTTCAATAATTTCAAATTAAATTCCGATTTTTTAGTTAAGAAGCAATGGGTATTGAATTGTCTGCGAAAAGAAAGAAAAAGAAAAGCAGAACTTTGCATGATCTCTTGTTTCGAAAGACAAAAGTATGACCCACCAATCCGGTCATAAATTGTGAAGATTCAATTTCAGTGTTTACAAAGTATTGTCCTTAAAAGGGAACGCTATTCATTACTACTATTATTCAGAGAATTAAATTAAATAAAAATATGTACTATGACATTTTATTATTTCTTAAGATACTTATTTATTTTAAAATTTAATATATATAATCAAGCTTTCGTTTTGTATCATTCCTAATTATATGTATTATATCTCAAAAATAAACCTAAAATATATTTGAATTTACATCGAAATTTGATGTGTCAACTTTCCTTTATCAACGTGTCATTTGGCTAACCGGTTTTTTATGATCAATATAAAAGGAAAATAATTAGTTAAGGGTAACTTTTTCCTAAACGTAAGGTAATCCATTATTTACCCATAAATCATCCATGATACCGTTAGGAATATCTCAATAACCCCTTATTTTGTGGGTTTATTGTGGTGTGAATGAGATTCGAATCCCGACCTTTAAGTTGGGTTATGAATGAAAAATAAAGGGATATACAGGAACCTCTCTATAATATTGTTGAGTCCGAAATGTTTTGGTTGTTATAGAAAATTACTGTTATACATTTATAACAACATTTGTCATTTAAATAATAGTTGGCTGTTAAATCATCCATAAAATCATGACTAACTAAACATTAAAGAAAGTTAATACAATTTCAACAAATTCATAACTGAATGTATATAGTTTAAGCTCCAAGGCACACATTTTAAATCTACAATATTTGAAAATTAAACTCTTTCAAGATTGATGGGAGAAATTTTATTGTAGCTTGTTTCGTAGAATCCAATCTCTAGTGGTGATAAAATTCTTGAATTTACGAAGATTTGCGTCTAAATTTTCAGCAAATGGGTATGATGCAAGCCCACTTGCCTCAAGACTATTTACAAGGAGCCAAGCCCGGGAACTACAACACTTGCAAAGCCTATTCATGAAGCGGGAGGCTCTTGAGTATACTTTTGATGAGCACCTTGGATCCCAATTCCATTTGTTGATGAAGATTGCTTGGGGAGAAGAAGGCTCTTGAGTAGACTTTTGATGAGCACCTTGGATCGCAAGTCCATTTGTTGATGAAGATTGCTTGGGGAGAAGAAGAGGAAATGGGAAGTCACCACAATGGCTAAAAGATGAAGAGTTGGCTATTCTTGCAAAGGAGATTTCAAGATTTTGAAGAAAGAAGAATAGCCAAACAAGGCCCTTGTCTCATTAAGGGTGTTTATGTCATTTTGCTATCTTTTATTTCTAGTATAGTATAAATAGTTCTCTTCTTCTTCATGGAAGACTTAGATTATTTTGATGAGATATTGAAAACTTGTAAAACTCTATAATTGAGTGTTTGAGAGCTTGTTGAAACTTTTGGTTGTTTGAATTGTTGAGAAGGTAGTTGATTGGGAAATCAATCCATTTTGGTCTCCTTAAGAGTTTGGTGTTTTTGAGTAATCTAATTGAAAGTCTTAATCTTTTATGGTTAGGGTTGTCTTTTAGTCTTATTCAATTGTGTCAATCTATTCTATCCTTAATTTCTTGTCTATTTCTTGTCTTTTCTTTTTATTATTATATCAATTGGTATCAGAGCTTGGATTAGATTTGTTCTATCAAATCTAGCCTAGGGTTTGTTACTTAAAAAAAATAATCAAAAATCCTAGAAAACCCCAATTTTTTTTTGTTTTGTTATTAGATTCTGGTTCCTTAGTATGTTAGGGTTTCAAATCCGAAGTTTCGAGTCATTCCAAATTGTTTTGAGATTTTCACCATTGTTGAGTTGAAGAACTTGAAATGGGTCTTGTTGATTTGGGTGAAATTGGAACTTGAAACCTATTGGGCTTTGTTCTACAAGTCTTGGGGAGTCTAAATCTGAAAATTGAAGGAAAAACAAGCTGATTTGAAGGTAGTTGAAAAATTGAAATTGTTGGTGTTCTTGAAGACCTTCAAATCTTCATAAGGAAGAAGACTCTCCAAGGGGGCATTTAATCCAAAGTTTTCAAGTCAAGATTTGGGGCAAAGTGTTTTTCTACCCCAAAAGGGTAAATACTAAGTTGAGTGGGCCCAGGAACGTCATCAAATCCAAGAAATTCGGTCCAAATTTCGAGACGATCGAGTTCAACACGAAAATCAGTGAAGCTAGGAACATTGCAAATTACAGACCGTAATTCACATTACGGACCGTAATCTGGGGTCGTAAACTTGGATCTTGAAATTGGGAGGATTACAGTAGCTATCTGGAATTTGGCAACCTCATTAAATACTAACCGTAAACCCAAAATACGGACCGTAAACCACAATACGGACCGTATTCCCCAACCGTATAAAAGGACCAAGGATTGGAGCATTCTGCCTAGGAAAGACATCATTAAATACGAACAGTAAAACAAAATACGGCCCGTATCTTGTGGGTCGTAAAAGGCAAGGTACGAAGGTGAACATTTTGTTTTGGGGCATCACTAAATACTAACACAAAATATGGACCGTAATATAAAATACGGACCGTATTTTGTCAAGCTTAAACCGTATACTTAAGGTACCTTTTCAAGTCTAAATTTCATTTCATCCCACTTCTATTTCTCAAAAATTTCTTGATCCTTAGGTGTTGGTCTTGTGTCCCTAGTCCTTTGGTAGGGAACAAAAAAAAAAAAAAAGATTAGTATAGAAATTTTAAAATTTTCGTTATTTCAAATTGATACCTTGGATCAATTGGGACTTCAAGACCACATTTTCAAGTTATCACCTATTCGGGCCCGAAATTTGATTTATTTCCCGATTTTAGCATTTCGTTTTCTTTGGTCTCTCAACTAGTACCCATCTAGTAGTTGTTCCTATTTGTGTTTACTAGTTCTTGTGTCCGCATTTCTTTCGTGCTTTTCTTCGTTTTTGCTTCGTTGTTAGTTTCTTGGTTCAAGTCCGTTTGTTTTAATTGAGTCGTCCGTCTTTCTTGAGTCTACAAGAATCTATTCCGACCAAAAGTAGCATTTGAATCCTTTGAGACCAACCGACTTGAACAAGCTTACAACCTTGAGCCGAAGCAATTTGTGAGGCAATCCATAAGATACACTTGAGTGATTGTGAGTTGTTTTTGTACTAACCTAACGCGTTGTTTGTTTTGTTGAGTGTCATTCATAGGTACGATATCGTCAGGGGATGGAACACTAGTTTCCACCGGGGAACTTACTCTCATGGATCTCATGAGAGAGTTACAAAGTATAAAAGGCACGATGGGAAATTTGGGTGGTCAAATGGCAAACTTGGGGAAGTCGGGTGGAGGCCATGGAAGGTGGTAGTCGAGAGGTGTCCCATTCACCTCGGGTGGTATACCAAGGAGGTTCGAATAGGGTTAATCAAGTCCTTCACACACGATTACACCCGGAACCTTTCACCAAATGTACAACTCCACTCCCCAAACCACTCCTCAAACCACACCTCAAAATGTAACCATCCACAATCCCATTGTTACCCACCCAAATAACATTCCGATAGGTCCACGAAATGACCCATTACCACAAGAGCTACCCCTAAATAAACCACACCACCAACCAAATGATCCACATCCAAATGACCCTTTACTAATCCACAACCTTCCACTTAACCAACACAACCGGGATGACCGTTGAAATCATGAGGATAAGATAGAAGAGGCGATGCATAAACAGTATGAGAACCAAGGGATGGGCCAACAGGGACAAGCACAAGGTGGATACCGGGGTAGAGGTGGAAGACATGGCCATCAACCTCACATGGGTAGGCGAGACGGGTACCAAGATCGTGAAGGGTACCAAGGGTGAGAGCGCCAAGGTTATGATTTTGATGGAGAATATGAGGAACATTATGGCCATAGGGGAGGACGGGACACGAGTCTCCATTCTATTAAGATGACCCTCCCAACTTTCAAGAGAGCTTGTGATCCCGATGCATTTCTTGAATGGGTTAAGCAATGTGATAGGATATTCGAGACAAATGAGATGTCCGAAGTGAAAAATGCTACTTACGCCATTGCTCAATTTAAGGGTTATGCTTCAACATGGTGGGAGATTCAATTGTGGGATCGTATAATTGTTGAATTGCTAATGCCACCCACTTGAGGTGATCTTAAAGAAATTATGCGGAGCAAGTATGCCACCGAGCGTTACAAGCAAGAACAACTCAAGAAGATGTACACCTTGAGACAATACAAGAGAAGTGTGGATAAATACTTCCATGAATTCTAACTTGTCAAGATAAGGATTGATTTTTAAGGGGAACTTCTTCCTCTTTCTCCAATTGGCAAAAGAACAAAGGTTCCATGAAAGACACCAAAAAGCCTATTGAAAAAAGTGCTCAAGTTGAGAAGCCAAGTGACAAGCAACCTCCAAGGTATGCTACAAAAGAATGAGGTACGAAAACTCCTATCCAATGCTTTAAGTGTCATGGTTTTGGTCATAGAGCGAGTGAGTGCCCAAATCGGAGAGCATTCTATGTGAGAGAAACTTACAGTGATGATGAGGAAGAATGTGAGGATAGTGTTGAAGATGTTGATCATGAAAATGAGGGATATGATAGTGAAGGGGATGGTGTTGAGGGTGATGATGAGCCTATTGTACCTCTCTATGTGGTGCGAAAGACCATGATAAGAAAAGCAATGTATGACCCAAGTCAACGGGAAAATCTCTTCCACTCCAAGTGCATCATTAACCAAAACAGTAGCATCATGATCATTGATAGTGGGAGTTGTGCCAATGTTGCTAGTACTACCCTTGTTGATTTCTTGAAACTTCCCACCACCCGACATGAAAATCCTTACAAACTTCAATGGCTTAATGAATGTGGCGAATTGAAGGTGACTCGGCAAGCTATCATCAAATTCACGGTTGGGAAGTATCATGATGAGGTGTTATGTGATGTTGTGCCCATGCAAGCGTATCATCTTCTACTTGGCCGACCATGGCAATATGATAGGTCCGTCAACCATAATGGGAGGACTAACTAATACACCCTTGTTCACAATAGTGTCAAACATGTCTTAAATCCCATGACACCCTCCCAAGTGGGTGAGATCTATAACAAAATGAGGGAGTTGAAGGAGAGGGGTCATAGTGCATTACAAAATAAGAATGTGGGGGAAGAGGGTGTAGAGGAGAGTAGTTCTCAAGGGGAGAGTGGAAAGAAAGGAGAGCTTAGAGGAAAAGCCAAGGTGTCTCTTTTGGAGAATTATGGGGAAATTATGGAGGAATTGGGGGAGTGGAAAGAAAGGAGAGCTTAGAGGAAAAGCCAAGGTGTCTCATGCATAGGGACTATGCATTGCACACTAATGAACTACCCCTTCTTTTCTTAGTTATATTTCTTCTCTTTTGCAGGAATTTGATAATATGTTCCCAACGGAACTCCCAAAAGGGTTACCACCCTTGAGGGGAATTGAACACCAAATTGACTTTGTCCCGGGGCCTCAATTTCCAAACAAACCGGCTTATAGAGCCTACCCGGATGACACTAAGGAGCTTCAAAGGCAAGTGGATGAGCTCCTTGAAAAGGGAGTTATGCGAGAAAGTATAAGCCCATGTGTCGTGCCTGTGATTTTCGTGCCAAAGAAAGATGGATCATGGTGCATGTGTATTGGTTATCGTGCCATCAAAAAGATAACGGTAAAATATCGTCATCCCATACCTCGTCTTGATGACATGCTTGATGAGTTGAATGGTTCATATATATTCTCTAAGATAGATCTTAGGAGCGGGTATCATCAAATCCGGATGAATCCCGGAGATGAGTGGAAAACCACATTCAAGATCAAGTTTGGTCTATACGAATGGTTGGTGATGCCTTTTGGCCTCACTAACGCTCCTAGTACTTTCATGCGTTTGATGAATCATGTGATGAAACCTTTTATTGGCAAATTCGTGGTTGTTTACTTTAATGTTATTTTAGTGTATAGTAAAACCATGGATGAGCATATTGTTCATTTGAAATGTGTATTTGAAGTGCTTAGACAAGAACAACTTTATGCCAATGTTGATAAATGTTCCTTTTGTGTGGATGAAGTTGATTTCTTGGGATTTTATTATGAGATCAAAGGGGGTTAAGGTTGATGAATCCAAAATAAAAGCCATAAGAAGTTGGCCCACTCCAAAATCCATTGGAGATGTAAGAAGCTTTAATGGTTTGGCTAGTTTCTAGAGGCGTTGTTTTAAAGGATTTAGTACCATAGCCACTCTTTTGACCGACGTAATTTGAAAGGAAAAACCTTTTTCTTGGTGTGTGGAGCAAGCTAATGCCTTTGAAACAAATGCTTAGCTCCGCATTATTGTTGCAATTACCTGATTTTGACAAAATCTTTGAGATTGAATGTGATGCAAGCAAAGTGGGTATTGGAGCCGTTTTAATGCAAGACCAAAATCCCATAGCCTATTTTAGTGAAAAACTCAAGGGAGCGACTTTGAATCATACTACCTATGATCTTGAGTTGTATGCCTTAATTCGTGCTTTGGGAAATTGGCAACACTACTTGTGGCCTAAAGAGTTTGTGATTCGGACCGATCATGAGTCCTTAAAGCATCTTAAGGCCCAAGGTAAATTGAACAAAAGGCATGCCAAATGGGTTGAATTCCTTGAATCCTTCCTTAATCCAATACAAAAAGGGAACGGATAGCGTAGTGGCGGATGCCTTATCAAGGAAACATGTTTTGATCAATACTTTGTTTTCCAAATTGATGGGTTTTGAGAGTTTGAAGACATTGTATCCTGAGGACCCCGTCTTTGACAAATCTTTCTAGAATGCGAAGAATGGGAAAGGGAAAGGTGGTTTAGGGATAGATCTTCTACTCCCTATTCTAAGTTTGATGGTTTCTTGTTTAAGAACAAGCAACTATGTGTGCCCATGAGCTCTTGGAGAGAGTTCTTTGTGAGGGAGGCACAAAATGGGGGATTGATGGGACACTTTAGGATTGGCAAGACATTGGGGATTCTTGAGGAGCAATTCTATTGGCCTCATATGCGGCGGGATGTGACTCGAATTTGTGGCTAATGCCTTGAATGCTGAAAAGCAAAATCTAGGCTCCAACCCCATGGCTTGTACACTCCCCTCCCCATCCCTCAACAACCTTGGTTTGATATTTCCATGGACTTTGTGATGGGATTTCCTAGGACAAAAAGGGGGAAAGATAGCATCTTTGTTGTTGTTGATCGTTTTTCGAAAATGGTCGATTTTATTGCTTGCCATAAGGTTGATGATGCTCCCCATATTGCTTCCTTGTTTGTTGAAAATATGGTTAAATTGCATGGCATTCCCAAGACAATTGTGAGCGATAGGGATCCCAAATTCCTTAGCCACTTTTGGAAAGAATTGTGGGGTAGGCTTGGAACGAAGTTGTTGTTTTATAGCTCTTGCCACCCATAAACCGATGTCCAAACTGAAGTTGTCAATAGGACTTTAGGTTCTATGCTTCGGCCATGGTAAAAGGGAAGTTAGCCTCTTGGGAAGACCAATTTTCTTTAGTAGAATTTGCATATAATAGGGTTATTCATAGCACTATTGGCATGTCACCCTTTGAGGTGTTGTATGGTTTTAACCCCCTAACCCCCTTGGATCTAACGCCTTTGTCACAAGATGTGGTCTTGAGTATAGAAGGTAACAAAAGAGTTGAAGCTATGAAGAAGATCCATGAAAAGGCAAGGCTCCAACTTGAAAAGAAAAATCAAAAGGTGGCAAAGAGGGCCAACAAAGGAAGAAAAAGGGTGGTCCTTGAACCGGGATATTGGGTATGGGTGCACTTCCGAAAAGAAAGGTTTCCAAACAAGAGGAAGACAAAGTTAATGTCACGTGGAGATGGTCCCTTTGAAGTCCTTGAGAGGCTTAATGATAATGCCTACAAAATTGATCTCCCTCCGGAATATCAAGTTCACAACACCTTCAACATTTGTGACCTATCTCCCATTGTGATGGAAAGTGATGAGCCATCAAATTTGAGGACAAATTCTCTTCAATATGGGGAGAATGATGCAAGCCCACTTGCCTCAAGGCCATTTACAAGGAGCCAAGCCCGGGAACTACAACACTTGCAAAGCCTATTCATGAAGCGGGAGGCTCTTGAGTATACTTTTGATGAGCACCTTGGATCCCAAGTCCATTTGTTGATGAAGATTTCTTGGGGGAGAAGAAGAGGAAATAGGAAGTCACCACAATGGCTAAAATATTAAGAGTTGGCTATTCTTGCAAAGGAGATTTCAAGATTTTGAAGAAGGAAGAATAGCCAAACAAGACCCTTGTCTCATTAAGGGTGTTTAAGTAATTTTTCTATCTTTTATTTCTACTATAGTATAAATAATTCTCTTCTTCTTCTTCATGGAAGACTTAGATTATTTTGATGAGATATTGAAAACTTGTAAAACTCTATAATTGAGTGTTTGAGAGCTTGTTGAAGCTTTTGGTTGTTTGAATTGTTGAGAAGGTGGTTGATTGGGAAATTAATCCATTTTGGTCTGCTTAAGAGTTTGGTCCTTTTGAGTAATCTAATTGAAGGTCTTAATCTTTTATGGTTAGTCTTATTCAATTGTGTCAATCTATTCCATCCTTAATTTCTTGTCTATTTCTTGTCGTTCCTTTTTATTATTATATCAGGGTATCCAATTGCTTTCACTTGAAGGGAATCTAAGAGTTGAATCGTTGAATCTTCTAATCCAGTGAAGTAACAATAGATTGAGGTTCTTTGTCAACACTTTCATTGTCGACTTCGGCTTCCATATTCTTGAGCTTGTTCTCCCACTCCAATGACATGAGCAATAATCTCTTCATCAGTGAAAGCTTCAATGATCGGAAGTGTTGCATCAAACTCCACATATGTATTATATATAATATTCTGTCATAAATATAATATATTAAGGTATCAAATTAAATAATTGGTCAAAATCCATACTACTTATTATTGGTAATCATACATATTTTATTTTTATAAAGATTGTTAATAATTATATTACCAAAAAAAAAGCAGATAGCTATTATATGGGGGTTGATTTTACAAAGAGCGTACTGTTATAAAGTTGGTTGTTGCTGTTATAGGTAAAATGTTGTTATAGAGAAGTAAAATATAACATAAAAAATCGATTCCAAAAAATCTTAGCTGTTATAGAGAGGTGCCGCTATACGCGGATGCCGTTATAAAGAGGTCTGACTCTATTGGATGAAAGAGAAGAACTATTTCAGTATAAACAAAAAGAAGAACTTCTACATTAGCATAATGAGTTGGGAAGAAAACAAGTCATCGCGGTGTAATCGTTCAGTTTCAAATTCTGATTAATTGATTAATTTTTGGACTAAATAATTTTTTTGATTTTATTCGCTCATTTTTTTGGCGAAGTCACAAGCTCATTTCATTTAACACTCAATCATCGTATTTTGAAGTCTCTTTCCCCCCTCTTCTCTATTTTTTTTTCTTTCTAGAATAGAGTCGTGTGATTTGCTTTTTCTTGATATCTGAAGCTTGTTGAAATTTGACGTGTCGCTATTCGAACAGGTTAAGATAAACTCGTTTTATTATTGGAGAATATAATCTAATACGAAGGCAAGTTTAATTCCATCTCTACTTTTGTATTCTTGATTTAACATGCCCCCAATTATTTTATACTTTTCTGAATTATTGTTTTGCAGAATCATAAAAGCCTTCTATATTGTCATTTGTCAAGTTGCAAACCTATGTCCTCAAATTCCGACAAGGTGATTTTAAATTGAGATCAATATTTACGTGAAAGATGCATGTTATACATTTATTGAGTTGATATAAAATAAGTTTTTCCGTTGTGCGGTACCTCATCGTTGACGCATCAAAGCCTAAATCTATCATATTTCTTGTGTTGGTCAACAAAATCATTTGTTGGGCAACAAAAATATCGCAAGATTTTTGTACAAATAAAACAAAAATTAAAGAGAGAAGATATCTCATTCAATCCAAATGAAGATATAAAGTTTATAATCGTGAACTTGTCATCAAATTTATAGCTCATCTTAATAGTGAGTTCGCAATTAAGTATTTATATATATTTAATGAATTTTCTAATGCAAATATAAGGTCTGCCAAAAGCTTACTGAAATTGCTCGAAGCCGTAAGTAACACTCTACCTCTACCTCTACCCCTGCGTATAAGTGAGTTGACACTAATTGAGTGATATGTTAGAACTGCACCAATGATTATAGTGGGATGGATAGAATCATTTCATCCTGAAATAGATATTTCGTATTCGAATTCTAAGAATGAAAAGAATCCTAGATCTTACGGGACAAGAATCTGAATAAATCAGAGCCCTACAAAATCAGTATCGAATATTGTTCTGACAACTAAATATTACTCCGTCAGTCTCAATTTATGTGACTCTTTTTTTTAGTCTGTTTAAAAAAGAATGACACATTTCGATATTTAGTACTAGTGACTTTTTACTCCATATTGATACAGACTTTTTACCTACCCAAAGAAATGACATTCTTGTGTGGGAACAAATTATGGGCATGCACGTACTTCGTTTCAGCTGTCATATACTTCATCGGTGTTACACCCCGGAAATTTTTTCCGTTAATGCACAGTGAATAGACTAACGAAGGGCACAAAGTATATGATATTGCAATAAGTGAGAAATGACATTTGATGACCCTAATTGAGATTTTCAAAGACGTTCGGAGTAAGAGGAGAAAGTTTTCCAAGAGAGGGCAACGCATACGATGTGTATCGGAAAGGATTTACTAGTAACAAGTTAATGATGATTTAATAGTATCTTGGAGAAGAATTATAATGTCCCTTATATCGTTAATGAGGTGTTAAACAAGTATCAAGAAGTTTCCATAAGGATTGGAGATCAAACGAAATGACGAGAACAAGATCAGAGAAAAGATGGGTTACACGGCCGATTATACGGTCCGTATAATGTTATACGGTCCATATAATGGTCCGCAGAATCGTCACAGTGAAGGTCCCTACTGATGGAATTATACGGTCACTTATACAGACCGTATAAAATTATACGGACCGTATAATATGCCGTATAATGGTCACAGAAGCGAGATGTTGAAGGGGCGATTTCATGGTCACTTATACGGACTGTATAAGTTTATACGGACCGTATAAGTGTTCGTATATTTTCCCGACGGATCAGATTTTTAAGTAATTAAAAAGGGGACCAAGTTCATTATTTCATTTCATTTTCACCAACACTTCAAGAACTCTCTAGAACCCTCTCCACTCTTCATCCATAAGAACTCAAGAGAAATTTATGATCAACTTCATCAAACTAAGAGAATCAAGTGTAAGAAACTCATTAGAGATCATCCAAGTCAAGAAATTTCATTGGAGGTGAACTAGGGTTTTGGCTCAAGTGAAGTATTTCCACCCAAGGCTTATTCCTACACCATCTAAGGTAAGTTTTATAGTATTTCCATGTTTTTTAAGGTAACGAGAGGTTGAAAGACTTAGATTATGGAAGGAGATAGAAAATGGGTCACAAAGGTAGGAATAATGAGATTTTGAGTAGTAGTTTGGAGTGAATCATGAATATTGATATGTTGTGATTGTAAGTATGCTATAAGTGAAATTTAGAGTATGGGATAAGAATTATATGTGAGAAAACGTAATAGTGAACTATGACCATGATTATGGAGGAATTGAAGTGAAATTGTGAAATGTGGATAATGTAGATGAATGATGATTGTTGCTTATAATATTGTGAATGTTGTTATGGATATTTGGGAGTTGATATGGAATATGGGGGAGGTTGTATAAACAAAGGAAATACTGCCCAATTTTCTCTAGCATTAGTAAGCACGTTCATATAATCTCTTAGCTAATGTTGATGCGAATTCTCTTAAAGGTAAAGACGTGAGCATTGAAGGAGAACGATCAAGCGGTAGAATAGCTAAAGGAAAAGGTATGTGAGGCTAGTCCCTTCTTTCTAAGGCATGAATCTTATGACACGATCTTCCCTCCTTCTTCATGAATTTCCTACATTTCGGAAAACTAAGAGCCTATGTTCATGAATAGCCATATGAGTTAAAAATAAGAGATATTATGAACATGCTGATGATGAGCTTAAGTCCAAAGATTCTAGAGTTCACGAATATGATGTTTCTACAACGCCAATGATGTTAACTATGATCCATTGATGTTGTTTATTGTATACACTCACCTTATATGCTAATTCCTTCAAGGTGAGGCAGAATGCTCCATAATAGAATCGGGGGTTCACGACCTTATGTCACCCCGATAAAGTATATTTGTCTTTGAGTTCTATGCATGCATTATGACGAGTACATGATGATGAGATTACACCGCACCTATATGGCCGGGAAAACATCGCTAAAGCGGGCAGCGTATACACCATGTCTAGATGGCATGGGCAGACAACACTAGTGGGCGGCATGAGATGTTACCTCGGACGCGGGAGGCTTGGACGCGGGCTAATGATTATCACACCGTACCTATATTGTCGGGAAGCTTATACATATATGCATACATAATATGATGATGATCATGGAGTAAGCCAGCATGCATTATTTCTTTTATAATTGATAGTCAGTTACAGGTTGCTCCTCATTTGATGCTTCCTTATTTCATTGATGTATTGTTATTGTTGATGTCTTACATACTCAGTAAAATATTCGTACTGACGTCCGTTTTTCTTTGGAAGCTGTGTTCATGCCCACAGGTAGGCAGGGAGGCGATCCAGACTCGTAGGAACTACTAGCAGACTTTGAGAGCACCCCATTATTCTGGAGTTGACATTGATTTATTCTTTTGTGTATATATATGATTTGGGCATGACGGGGTCCTATCCCGTCCATATGTCTAGTACTCTAGTAGAGGCTCGTAGGTGCGTATGTGTGGGTAGTATGATCTCACGATGTCCTTATTGTATGTACATTATTTTTATAGCCGAAGGGCTTATGTATAAAAAGCGTTTCAAAGTGAAAAATGGTTTTTCCTATGACTTAAGTATAAGATTAATGAATGAGCGCTTGATGAGTACGATGGGTAATGGTATGAGCGGTGCTCGGTGGTTAGTCCCGGGTACCCGTCATGGCCCCTAGTCGGGTCGTGACAAAAGTGGTATCAGAGCAGTTCAGTCATAGGAAGTGTCTACGAGCCGTGTCTAGTAGAGTCTTGTTTATGGTGTGTTTCGCGCCACACTAATAAACAGGAGGCTACAGGGCATGTAGTAAAAATGACCATCTTTCATCTTAAGAGATCGTGCGATGGAGTTGTATTATAAGATTATCTCCTAGTTAATAGTTTACTATGATTTCAGAAATGCCGCCAAAGGGAAAAGCTACAGCTGCCCAGAAGGGCAAGACTACGATGAAAAGGGGGGTAGAAAGAGAGCCTCCAATGAATGTAGAAGAGGGCGAATCACATAATGAGGCCCCATCTAATACTTCTCCCACTCCGCCTATTATAGAAGAACAGGAAGGGGCATCAGCTCCAGCTCATATGCCTCCAGTTCCTCCACCGGCTACTTTGGGTCAACAAGTGACCGAGGCTATTCATCTATTGACGCAGTTAGTTGTCGCCCAGGCACAACGGTAGAATGCCGGTCCAAGTGATCGGGCAGCTAGTACCAGAGCCCGTGATTTCATGAGTTTGAATCCTCCGGAGTTTTTCGGGTCAAAGCTGGATGAAGATCCGCAAGGTTTTATTGATGAAATGTTGAGAACATATTCTAGACACGCAGGCCAGTCTGCGACTAGTGCGCCTCCACGATTTTCAGGTAGGAGATTTGATCGCTCCTTTGCGTTCAGGACAGGGTCAGAGTTCGAGGGCCTCAGATTCTCAATTTGGGGGAGATTATAGCCAGAGGAGACCCCCAGTACCGCGATGCAGCCAGTGCGGTAGATTACATTCCGGACAGTGTCGCCAAGGTTCAGATGCTTGCTATGCCTGTGGCCAGGTTAGGCACATGATGCGAGATTGCCCGTCAATGAGTGATAGATATGGGGTTCAACCCATAGGATCAGCAGCTAGTTCCTCTTCGGTGCGCCCGGTAGGGCAGACTCCCCATATTCCAGCAGGTCGAGTTAGAGGCAGAGGGGGAGCATCTACTTCAGGTGCCACTCAGCCCCGTATGTATGCTTTAGCCGGACGACAGGATCTTGAGTCCTCCCCGGATGTGGTTACAGGTATATTACTTGTATTTTCCCATGATGTGTATGCATTGATAGATCCGGGTTCGACCCTATCTTATATTACTCCGTATGTTTCTAGTCGTATTGGGGTGAAACCCGAGCCAATTAAACCTTTTGAGGTATCTACTCCGGTTGGTGATCCCGTGATAGCTAGATAAGTGTACAAAAATTATGTGATTGTGATATGCGACCGCTGGACTAAAGCTGATTTAGTTGAGCTGGAAATGTTAGATTTCGATGTGATTATGGGCATGGATTGGTTGGCCTCATGTTATGCTAATGTTGATTGCCGAATGAAAGCAATTCGATTTCAATTTGCGGGAGAGCCATGCTTGAATGGAAGGGTAATACAGCATCTGCAAGAGGTAGGTTTATTACCTACCTTAAGGCAAGAAAGATGATAGCTAAGGGCTGTATTTATCACTTAGTCCGAGTTCATGACACCGAAGCAAAGTCGCCAAATTTCCAATCCGTTCCGGTAGTGAATGAATTCCCAGATGTATTTCCAGATGAACTTCCAGATCTTCCACCGGAAAGAGAGATTGATTTTTCCATTGATGTGTTTTCGGATACCAAGCCTATTTCTACTCCTCCTTACCGAATGGCTCCGGCAGAATTGAAAGAGCTAAAGGCACAGTTGAAAGATTTGATTGAGAAGGGGTTTATTAGACCCAGTTCATCACCGTGGGGAGCACCTGTCTTATTTGTAAGAAAGAAAGATGGCTCCCTACGAATGTGCATCGATTATAAGCAGTTGAATAAGGTGACGATAAAGAACAGATATCCTCTTCCGAGAATGGGTGATTTATTTGATCAACTACAGGGTACCAAGTGGTTTTCCAAAATAGACTTGAGGTCAGGTTATCATCAAGTGAGAGTTAGAGAAGAAGATATTCCCAAAACAGCTTTCAGAACGAGGTACGGCCATTATGAATTCCGGGTGATGTCATTTGGGTTAACTAATGCTCCGGCAGTGTTCATGAATTTGATGAATAATGTATTCAGGCCTCTCTTAGATTTATTCATAATAGTATTTATTGACGATATTCTGGTATACTTTCTTACAGAATCAGAACATGCTGACCATTTACGTATTGTTCTTGGAATTCTTCGGACTCGAGAATTGTATGCCAAATTTTCAAAGTGTGAGTTTTGGCTGAATTCTGTGACATTCTTAGGTCATGTTATTTCAGATGATGGCATTCGAGTTGATACTCAGAAAATTGAAGCCGTGAAGACTTGGCCAAGGCCTACGATGCCCACAGAAGTTCATAGTTTTCTGGGATTGACAGGTTACTATAGAAGGTTCGTAGAAGGATTTTCCTCTATTTCAGCCCCATTGATGAAGCTAACCCAAAAGTCAGCTAAGTTTCAGTGGAATGATGCCTGTGAACGCAGCTTCCAAGAGTTGAAAGGCACATTAACCTCAACCCCAGTCTTGACACTCCCAGAAGGGCCAGATGGTTATGTTGTATATTGTGATGCTTCCGGTGTTGGGTTAGGATGTGTGTTAATGCAGCACGGTAAAGTCATTGCTTATGCTTCGAGGCAGCTGCGGAAACATGAAAAGAACTACCCAAATCATGATCTCGAATTGGCTGCAGTTATTCATGCATTAAAGATGTGGAGACATTACTTGTATGGTGTGCATGTTGATATCTATACAGATCATAAGAGTCTTAATACATTTTCAAACAGAAAGAGTTGAATCTGCGGGCAGAGGCGGTGGTTAGAATTATTGAAAGATTATGATGTGAGTATTTTATACCACCCCGGGAAGGAAAATGTAGTAGCTGATGCGCTTAGCCGCCGATCGATGGGCAGCTTATGCGAAGTTCCTTCGGAGAAGAAAGAATTAATTCATGAGCTCCACCAACTAGCTAATCTTGGAGTAAGCCTAGTTGATTCAGGTAGTGCAAGAATTGGTATTAATAACCCCACATTTTCGTCCTTGAATATGAACGTGGACGAGCGTCAATATGAAGATCCTCAGTTGAGTCATTATAAAGACACATTTCATGAAAAAGAGAAGTCTCCATTTGAAACTTCTATGGATGGAATTCTTAGATACCGAGGCAGACTATGTGTTCCGAATGTTGCATAATTGTGCCGTCGAATTCTAGAAGAAGCTCATTATTCTCGGTATTCTATTCACCCAGGTGCAACGAAGATGTATCATGATCTCAAGTTGATATATTGGTGGGATGGCATGAAGAGAGACACAACAGAATTTGTAGCTCAATGTCCAAATTGCCAGCAAGTAAAAATCGAACATCAAAAGCCAGGTGGACTATTGCAAGCAATGGAAATCCCTACTTGGAAATGGGAAGTGATCAACATGGATTTTATTTTGGGATTACCTCGTTCCCGAGGCAAGTATGATTCCATATGGGTGATCGTGGACAGATTGATGAAAGCAGCTCATTTTCTTCCTGTTAAAACCACATACTCAGCAAAAGATTATGCAAGGTTGTATCTCAAGGAGATTGTGCGACTCCATGGTATTCTGATATCCATTATCACAGATAGGGGAGCACAATTTACAGCCAAGTTCTGGAAATCTTTCCAAGAAGGCTTAGGTACTCAAGTAAAGCTCAGCACGGTATTTCATCCGCAAACTGATGGGCAAGCCAAACATACCATTCAGACCGTGGAGGATATGCTAAGGGCATGTGTTCTAAATTTTGGTGGTAGTTGGGATGACCACTTACCTCTGATTGAGTTCGCATACAACAATAGCTACCATTCCAGTATCCAAATGGCTCCGTATGAAGCTTTATATAGAAAGAAGTGTAGATCCCCAATTGGATGGTTTGAAATAGGAGAAGTACAGCTAATAGGCCCTGAGTTGATTCAACAAGCAGTAGAAAAGGTCAAGGTGATCCGAGATCGATTATTGACAGCCCAAAGTCGCCAAATATTTTATGCGGACAACCGCCGGCGCGACTTAGAATTTCAAGTTGATGATTGGGTATTCTTAAAGGTGTCACCAATGAAAGGAGTGATGAGATTTGGTAAGAAAGGAAAGTTAAGTCCTCGATACATTGGATCCTATAAGATTATCCGCAAGGTGGGTCAAGTAGCTTATGAATTGGACTTGCCTCCAGAACTTGAATCAGTCCATCCAGTTTTTTATGTCTCAATGCTCCGCAAGTGTGTTGGAAATCCTACGTGTCACACCCTAATCTTGATAGGGCATGATGGGCACCCGACCCCATACTCAGGGCCGAACGAACCCCTTTTAGCTCTCGTTATGTTCATAACCTCACTAGACTCTTGAGTTATGAAATGAAATGCATAATAAAAACTTGTCAAAACCATTCTTTTCGTCGTCCTCAAATAAAGTAAAATCTGTAGTCATATGGAATTTGTAACATAATGCATAAGGGTACGACGGCTTGCAAAGCCGCTTACAAGACTGACATGCTATACACGTGACTCTGTCTGAAACGTCTCTAACATAAATCAAGATACCATAATCATGAATACTCTGACTCAGCAATACTCCGAAAGGAAATGAGCTCGCCAATCCAGCTGGTACATCTCCTAGCAATATCCTGCGTGGCATGAAACGCAGCCCCCGAAGAAAGGGGGTCAGTACGAGCAATGTACTGAGTATGTAAGGCATTAATAGTAACATAGTAAGGAATGTAAAGTATGAGTAATGACAGAATGGACATATAGGGCTTACCGTAAGATAAAAGAGTAACCTGTACAATGAATGCCTTTTGGCGGTACCATGCATGCTGAGTGCTGCGGAACGTGCAGCCCGATCCACTTATATACATATATATACATATTAATACTTCCTTTGAAAAACATTTCTTGTTATATATATATATATATAGAAAATAAAACATATCATGTTGCCGAGGCGTCGGCTCCGATCCATTTAGTCACATATATCCCGCGTCCGGGATGATATCATGTCATATACAGATACATGTATCGTGTGCATATCCCAGCATCTAGAGCGCTCTGCTCCTTTTTCCCATCTTTCCCGTATACATATACATATATCATATAGCAGCATGCAGGAGAGCCCAAGGAAAGTCATGTATCTATCGGAGTGACGTAAGGTCGGTAACCTCCGATTATATATTATGGAATAGTCATCGTGGCCTTGTCTCACCTTGAAGGAACAATTATTATAAGGTGTGACTATCAACGAAGGATAACATTAAGAGAACGTAGAATAAGATCACAAATCTCATAAGGTGTCAAATCATATACTTTAGAATCTTTAAAAATAGTCGTCATCCATGAATAAAATTGGGAAATCAAGAAATAGCTCAACATTCATATATCGTCATTGAAATCGTAAACTTGGAACCTTTAAACATGGAATCGTTCTCATAATAGTTACCGTAGAAAGAAATTCTCATTTTTGGCATCATTGCCATCATGATAAAAACATGTCCATCCTTGTTGTCATAAGGGCTTTCAAAATCATAAACCTCTAGTTTGGGGAAAATACGGCATTTTGGAAAACAACTATGAATTGTTAGGAAAGGAATTATGCCTTGGAGTCATAAACATCTAACTTTTGAGAACAAGGAAGATATGGAAACATTTATGAAGCCATAACATAGGAATCATGCCTTTGAAAGAAAGGGACGAGCCTTAACATACCTGTTCCACCTCCTATTAGCTATGCTTATTTGTCCAAGCTCGCTAGTCTACATTCAAGAGGATTTACACAATCATTAGACTCATCGTTATACGCTTATCTTAGTCCTTCGAATAAATTCATTTATAATCTGCCGAAATTTCGGCAGCATTTCCCCTGTTTATATGCCTAGCCCAAAATTACAATTCAGCAACCAATCAAAAACAACAATAATACCAACATCAACAACACCATTATTCATACCAATATATTCCATAAACATCCCACACGATGTTTTTCTCCATATACAACAACAATATACACTTCTTTCCATCCCAATCAAGGAGTATAATCTCATCAACACACCAACAATGTTAGATACCATTTTTTATACGCATAAATCAGTCCATCCACACGGCCCCAACATGTTCAAAACAGCCCATAAACACAACAACTACAACACAACACTTTATGACCCTTCCTCCATAACTATTTTCATTTTTGAAGCTTGCTAAACCTTCAAATAAACTCAACACAAGAGATGGGATGAGTAACATACCTTATATTTGAAGAAACTCAGCCACATCAACTCTTTCCAACACCAAGCTTAAGTAGAAGCAATAATAATCACCTTTCACGGACTAGTTTGACGTAATTTTGTTAAATTCTTGGTTTATCAGACTATAATGTTTGGGGGAGGTGTGGAGAATTTTCTAGGACCTTTGAGAATGTTATTATGCTAAAAAAAAGAGGTTGATGGGGGGTATTTATACCCCTGTTAGGTCGGTTTCACCGACCTCCTCATGTGGGGCCCGCGGAGCCATTTTGGCAGCTTAGGGTCTTGCTCTTAAAATGGCCATAACTTTTGATCCCGACATCGTGTGAGGGCCCACGACATATGGTTGGAAAGATAATTCAATTATCTACAACTTTGATTCTTTGTGTTTTTCCAAATTACAAACTTATAATATCGTTTTGGCCCCTCGAAGTCGGATCATCCGAAAACGTTTCCTTAAATCATCCTTTTAGAGGGTTTATGCCCATTTTTGGCTTATGGGTCCTTCTTACGACTTGCTCAACTTTCCATATACTACTCGTATGTCTCTTCATATGTCCTTTATAACACTCCGATGTGTGGGTCCCACTTAGCTTGCCCCAACGAGGGCTTCTCATCAAGTGTCATATGAACCTATTCACCCCATAGGGTCTCCAGATGTCATATATATGTTATTATTACATTCTTATAATATAACCTCCATCCCGACTTTGAGCCTTAAATTTTGTTCAGCGCATTCGCGCCGTATTGGCCCTAGGCCCTCTGCGCGTTCGCGCAGACCATTTTTCCTGGTCTACCAGCCCGACTTGTAACGTCCATATCTCCTTACCCCGATGTCCGATTGAGGAGCGGTTTGTTGCATTGGAAGATAGACTTCCCGAACTTCACTTTTAAACTTTTGTTTCACTTCAAAACTCTTAATACACTAAAACATATTCTTGCCCAACTTTCCTTCAGAGCCTCGGAAGCCTAATCTCCTTAACTCGCTGGTTTTCCAATCCTCCTATAACCTATTACGCGAACTCAAACTCTTATAATCGTAACACGAGTACCTATGATCTTGCATCTTCTCGATACCAATTCCGATGTCTGCGATTGAATAGTTAATGCCTCACAAATCTCAACATACAGAAATTACGGGGTGTAACATACTTCCCCCCTTAGAAAACATTCGTCCTCGAATGTTGCAATATTACCAACCCACGACACCATCTTTGATTCCTTAGAACTGTTATTCTTCCCTTAGGGTCCGATTACCATTTGTTTAGACTCTAACTTGGCTCAGTTTCTTCTCATCTTCCCTTAACTCCTTCGTTGCTCCAGGCAAATTCTTTCACTTCTTTGCTTGCAAGTACATGGTCGGAAATTAACTAGCATCTTGATCTCATCCGTCTCCATTATTATAGTCTTGACTTATCATGTCGTTGTTGTTCCTCGGATCGTAAGTATTTCTCTTTTTCCTCGTTCCTTGTTTCCCTTGTTAGCAGCACACTATCTTTCTCATATACGGTACTCTTATTGTCAATTCATTTCTACGTCCTTTCGTCACCTTCACGATATGCCAACACACCTCGAACTTTAGCCCCGAGCTAATAAATCTCCTTTTTTGGAGCTTGAAACGTCATAGCTCCTTTCAAGTCTAGTATGTTCTTCCCCCCTTATTAAGGAGATTCTTATACGCTATTAGTCTTCGAGTACCCTCGTCTTCGATAATTATCAACCGCCCTTCACTATCTTCTTAAGGTCGGGGTTCCGTCATCGTATGGTCTGACTCACAAGTTCATGGGGACGTCGAGATTCACTATGTCCTTTTATGAAGTCGTCGGTTAAACCTTACTCCTTGTCTTTCTTCCCGACTCTGCGCATAACATATTGAAAACTTCTTACCCTAAGTTCTTCTTTCATTTACGCCTATATCGTCATTCTTGTCCATATTGCCATATATTCCCATCCACCATTAGTCCTTTCGCCCATTTAGCTCACTTACTCGTAATTCTTCTTAACTACGCGTTTGTGTTGCAGCTGTGCATCCATGTTTTTCGAGCGTCCTGCTACTTTTGCTCTTAGCACAGAATTCTTACCATTTGCACTCTCTCTGTCCTCGTTCATCGAACCTTTATTTCTATCCTCGTTCATCGAACCTTTATCTATCTTTATGATGCTACGGTCGAGCGGTCTCCTATGCACGTTCCTTGCAGGTTATTCCATTTCCTCTATGATCGAATCTCTAGGTCTTCACGTTAAAGTATCCTTCTTATTCCCATGGTTACTTTACTCCCAAATTCTCTCCTCTTCCTTTGGCCAACCCATTAGTATACCTTTCCTACTTTCATCCTTAACCCTCCTTGGGTTTCTTCCTCCTCGAGCACCTTTCTTCTCTTGTCATTTGTAGTATCGGCTCTGAAGTTCATGAAATATTCCTTTAAACGCACAGATCTGTTATATTCTTAAGTCATCCTTTCAGGAAAGCTCCTCCATGTCCGAGGCAACCACATCAATATGGCTACACATTTATCCCTCTATATACCTTTCAAGGGCCGAAAATCTCCTAGCATCGTCGCGGGGCTTATTCATTCTTCCTCTTACTTCACTTTCTTTGTCGTGGTCACCATTCTCTTAGCCCCACTTATTGAAATCGGTTCTCGAACCCCACACGTTCCTCTCTTGTTTCATATTACCACACTCTATCCCTTTCACATGCCTACCTTCGAATTTTTACCCAAATAGTCTCGTGCCTTGCCTGTAGTTTCTCTCGGGGGCTTCACTCACTCATGTTTCTTACCTTTCACCTTTTTCCGACATTTTGATCTCCTTACCTTCCATCTACTCACTTTCCTTCTTTTCCAAATATCGTTGTATTAGGACTTTCCAATCTTAACCGGTAGTGGAAGCAGCATCAGCTTACCTTGTAACACTTGTACCATATCTTTTGTTTTGTCCCTTGAACTCCGTTACCTTGTTCGATTGACGCCTTCCATACACCGCAACGTTGGTTGCCGGGATACACATACCCATCGATACAATCATAAATAGGATACCATATGCATACCTATATATATATTTACTACCATCTCGCGTACAAAATATTTCCAAATGCTATTCAACCTCATCCTAGTTCCAGAGCTGGGATGCACTTTCTTTCTCTTCACCGGTCTAGTCTGCCTGGTCCTACGCGACCTCCTAAGGTTTCCAACCATTCCGTATACTCTAATTTACCTTAGGCTACTCTAGTTTCTCCTTTTCCTCTTATGTCTAAATCTATAGGACTTTTAGTACACTTCCCAGGGGGGTCACCCATCCTAATATTTCTCTCACCTTAGCACGCTTAACCTTGAAACTTCGATGAAATCCAGTGCATTAATGCCGATATAACCGCATCCACCTCTACGCATGACCTTCATTACATGATCTGGAGCAAGTTGAAGTCTTACAGATTCCGAGACATTCTCGTAACACGTCTTTCTCCTTAACAATTACTATTTTAGCCTTTTCAATCCCCAATATTCACTTTTCACCTGTGTGTATGGCTACCTTTCATCCTGGATTTCCAGATTCCTGATGGTAGGGAACACACCTTCGTCGCCATTACTTATAAATACTCGGTTATCAGCCTGTTTGGATTTCCACTCACCATTCTTATATAATAATCTACAACAGAACTCATTTGTCGACTTTCCCTGAATCCCCCAATAGGCCTTGCTCCTACTAAACCTCGAACGTAACCCATTTTAATCATTCGGACTGCTAATCGTCTTTCTCGCAATTATTCTTCATTCCATGCCAAGTCCATAACTCCTCTAAAACAACGCATCCCACTTATTGTCTATTTACGATATTTCCTTTCCACGCTTCTTCCTGTTAGGTGTACCTAACTAAATGACCAGATTTTGAAAAATGATGGCAGAGTCTCCTTTACAATTCTTACTATCCAAAACCTGCATGCAGCAATTACCAGCAATGCCTCACAGGGCATATATATATACGACATATTCCAGCCACCAGGGCTCCCAATTTCAGGTAAAAGGACAAAAATATCAGAACTTACCTCTGTGACTTCTCATATCATCATTCGCCTTCTCCCGTCGATACTGGGCGTCTGCTGAAATCAAAGGTTAGTATAAGGAATCTCATTTCCTATGACTTGGCTCTATCGCACGATCTAAGATAGAAAGAAGGTCAATGATCCCTAGATGCCCTGCAGCCTCCTATTTATAAGTGTGGCCGGCTTCACACCTATAAATAGGACTCTACCGGACACGACTTTTCAGACAACCCCTAGGACGAACTGCTCTTATACCAATTTGTCACACCCTAATCTTGATAGGGCATGATGGGCACCCAACCCCATACTCAGGGCTAGGCGAACCCCTTTTAGCTCTCGTTATGTTCATAACCTCACTGGACTCTTGAGTTACGAAGTGAAATGCATAATAAAAACATGTCAAAACCATTCTTTTCGTCGTCCTCAAATCAAGTAAAATCTGTAGTCATAAGGAATTTGTAACATAATGCATAATGGTACGACGGCTTGCAAAGCCGCTTACAAGACTAACATGCTATACACCTGATTCTGTCTGCAAAGTCTCTAAAATAAATCAAGATACCATAATCATGAATACTCTGACTCGGCAACACTCCGGAAGGAAATGGAGCTCGCCAATCCAGCTGGTACATCTCCTAGCAATGTCCTCTACTCATCTGTATACACCTGCGTGGCATGAAACGCAGCCCCCGAAGAAAGGGGGTCAGTACGAGCAATGTACTGAGTATGTAAGGCATGAATAGTAACATAGTAAGAGATGTAAAGTATGAGTAATGACAGAATGGACATATAGGGCATACCGTAAGATAAAAGAGTAACCTGTACAATGAATGCCTTTTGGCGGTACCATGCATGCTGAGTGCTGCGGAACGTGCAGCCCGATCCACTTATATACATATATATACATAGTAATACTTCCTTTGAAAAACATTTCTTGTTCATATATATATATATATATATATATAGAAAATAAAACATATCATGTTGCCGAGGCGTCAGCTCCGATCCATTTAGCCACATATATCCCGCGTCCGGGCATCCCGCGTCCGGGATGATATCATGTCATATACAGATACATGTATCGTGTGCATATCCCAGCGTCTAGAGCGCTCTGCTCCTTTTTCCCATCTTTCCCGTATACATATACATATATCATATAGCAGCATGCAGGAGAGCCCAAGGAAAGTCATGTATCTATCGGAGTGACGTAAGGTCGGTAACCTCCGATTATATATTATGGAATAGTCATCGTGGCCTTGTCTCACCTTGAAGGAACAATTATTATAAGGTGTGACTATCAACGAAGGATAACATTAAGAGAACGTAGAATAAGATCACAAATCTCATAAGGTGTCAAATCATATACTTTAGAATCTTTAAAAATAGTCGTCATCCATGAATAAAATTGGGAAATCAAGAAATAGCTCAACATTCATATATCGTCATTGAAATCGTAAACTTGGAACCTTTAAACATGGAATCGTTCTCATAATAATTACCGTAGAAAGAAATTCTCATTTTTGGCATCATTGCCATCATGATAAAAACATGTCCATCCTTGTTGTCATAAGGGCTTTCAAAATCATAAACCTCTAGTTTGGGGAAAATACGGCATTTTGGAAAACAACTATGAATTGTTAGGAAAGGAATTATGCCTTGGAGTCATAAACATCTAACTTTTGAGAACAAGGAAGATATGGAAACATTTATGAAGCCATAACATAGGAATCATGTCTTTGAAAGAAAGGGACGAGCCTTAACATACCTGTTCCACCTCCTATTAGCTATGCTTATTTGTCCAAGCTCGCTAGTCTACATTCAAGAGGATTTACACAATCATTAGACTCATCGTTATACGCTTATCTTAGTCCTTCGAATAAATTCATTTATAATCTGCCGAACTTTCGGCAGCATTTCCCCTGTTTATATGCCTAGCCCAAAATTACAATTCAGCAACCAATCAAAAACAACAATAATACCAACATCAACAACACCATTATTCATACCAATATATTCCATAAACATCCCACACGATGTTTTTCTCTATATACAACAACAATATACACTTCTTTCCATCCCAATCAAGGAGTATAATCTCATCAACACACCAACAATGTTAGATACCATTTTTTATACGCATAAATCAGTCCATCCACACGGCCCCAACATGTTCAAAACAGCCCATAAACACAACAACTACAACACAACACTTTATGACCCTTCCTCCATAACTATTTTCATTTTTAAAGCTTGCTAGACCTTCAAATAAACTCAACACAAGAGATGGGATGAGTAACATACCTTATATTTGAAGAAACTCAGCCACATGAACTCTTTCCAACACCAAGCTTAAGTAGAAGCAATAATAATCACCTTTCACGGACTAGTTTGGCGTAATTTTGTTAAATTCTTGGTTTATCGGACTATAATGTTTGGGGGAGGTGTGGAGAATTTTCTAGGACCTTTGAGAATGTTATTATGCTGAAAAAATGAGGTTGATGGAGTATTTATACCCCTGTTAGGTCGGTTTCACCGACCTCCTCATGTGGGGCCCGCGGAGCCATTTTGGCAGCTTAGGGTCTTGCTCTTAAAATGGCCATAACTTTTGATCCCGACATCGTGTGAGGGCCCACGACATATGGTTGGAAAGATAATTCAATTATCTACAAATTTGATTCTTTGTATTTTTCCAAATTCCAAACTTATAATATCGTTTTGGCCTCTCGAAGTCGGATCATCCGAAAACGTTTCCTTAAATCATCCTTTTAGAGGGCTTATGCCCATTTTTGGCTTATGGGTCCTTCATACGACTTGCTCAACTTTCCATATACTACTCGTATGTCTCTTCATATGTCCTTTATAACACACCGACGTGTGGGTCCCACTTAGCTTGCCCCAACGAGGGCTTCTCATCAAGTGTCATATGAACCTATTCACCCCATAGGGTCTCCAGATGTCATATATATGTTATTATTTCATTCTTATAATATAACCTCCATCCCGACTCTGAGCCTCAAATTTTGTTCAGCGCGTTCGCGCCGTATTGGCCCTAGGCCCTCTGCGCGTTCGCGCAGACCATTTTTCCTGGTCTACCAGCCCGACTTGTAACGTCCATATCTCCTTACCCCGATGTCCGATTGAGAAGCGGTTTGTTGCATTGGAAGATAGACTTCCCGAACTTCACTTTTAACCTTTTGTTTCACTTCAAAACTCTTAATACACTAAAACATATTCTTGCCCAACTTTCCTTCAGAGCCTCGGAAGCCTAATCTCCTTAACTCACTGGTTTTCCAATCCTCCTATAACCTATTACGCGAACTCAAACTCTTATAATCGTAACACGAGTACCTATGATCTTGCATCTTCTCGATACCAATTACGATGTCTGCGATTGAATAGTTAATGCCTCACAAATCTCAAGATACAGAAATTACGGGGTGTAACATACTTCCCCTCTTAGAAAACATTCGTCCTCGAATGTTGCAATATTGCCAACCCACGACACCATCTTTGATTCCTTAGAACTGTTATTCTTCCCTTAGGGTCCGATTACCATTTGTTTAGACTCTAACTTGGCTCAGTTTCTTCTCATCTTCCCTTAACTCCTTCGTTGCTCCAGGCAAATTCTTTCACTTCTTTGCTTGCAAGTACATGGTCGGAAATTAACTAGCATCTTGATCTCATCCGTCTCCATTATTATAGTCTTGACTTATCATGTCGTAGCTGTTCCTCGGCTCGTAAGTATTTCTCTTTTTACTCGTTCCTTGTTTCCCTTGTTAGCAACACACTATCTTTCTCATATACGGTACTCTTATTGTCAATTCATTTCTACGTCCTTTCGTTACCTTCACGATATGCCAACACACCTCGAACTCTGGCCCCGAGCTAATAAATCTCCTTTTTTGGAGCTTGAAACGTCATAGCTCCTTTCAAGTCTAGTATGTTCTTCCCCCCTTATTAAGGAGATCCTTATACGCTATTAGTCTTCGAGTACCCTCGTCTTCGATAATTATCAACCGCCCTTCACTATCTTCTTAAGGTCGGGGTTCCGTCATCGTATGGTCTGACTTGTCTATCTTCTTGCTACTTACACTCTCGTATTTAACTATAATACTTATAAGGGTATCCAATTCCGATGCCTTCTTTTTCGTCTTTCCATACCCCTGTCTTTTATGGCTAACGGTGTCCTGCACTCACAAGTTCATGGGGACGTTGAGATTCACTATGTCCTTTTATGAAGTTGTCGGTTAAACCTTACTCCTTGTCTTTCTTCCCGACTCTGTGCATAACATATTGAAAACTTCTTACCCTAAGTTCTTCTTTCATTTACGCCTATATCGTCATTCTTGTCCATATTGCCATATATTCCCATCCACCATTAGTCCTTTCGCCCATTTAGCTCACTTACTCGTAATTCTTCTTAACTACGCGTTTGTGTTGTAGCTGTGCATCCATGTTTTTCGAGCGTCCTGCTACGTTTGCTCTTAGCACAGAATTCTTACCGTTTGCACTCTCTCTATCCTCGTTCATCAAACCTTTATTTCTATCCTCGTTCATCGAACCTTTATCTATCTTTATGATGCTACAGTCGAGCGGTCTCCTATGCACGTTCCTTGCAGGTTATTCCATTTCCTCTATGATCGAATCTCTAGGTCTTCACGTTAAAGTATCCTTCTTATTCCCATGGTTACTTTACTCATAAATTCTCTCCTCTTTCTTTGGCCAACCCATTAGTATACCTTTCCTACTTTCATCCTTAACCCTCCTTGGGTTTCTTCCTCCTCGAGCACCTTTCTTCTCTTGTCATTTGTAGTATCGGCTCTGAAGTTCATGAAATATTCCTTTAAACGCACAGATCTGTTCTATTCTTAAGTCATCCTTTCAGGAAAGCTCCTCCATGTCCGAGGCAACCACATCAATATGGCTACACATTTATCCCTCTATATACCTTTCTAGGGCCGAAAATCTCCTAGCATCGTCGCAAGGCTTATTCATTCTTCCTCTTACTTCACTTTCTTTGTCGTGGTCACCATTCTCTTAGCCCCACTTATTGAAATTGGTTCTCGAACCCCACACGTTCCTCTCTTGTTTCATATTACCACACTCTATCCCTTTCACATGCCTACCTTCGAATTTTTACCCAAATAGTCTCGTGCCTTGCCTGTAGTTTCTCTCGGGGGCTTCACTCACTCATGTTTCTTACCTTTCACCTTTTTCCGACATTTTGATCTCCTTACCTTCCATCTACTCACTTTCCTTCTTTTCCAAATATCGTTGTATTAGGACTTTCCAATCTTAACCGGTAGTGGAAGCAGCATCAACTTACCTTGTAACACTTGTACCATATCTTTTGTTTTGTCCCTTGAACTCCGTTACCTTGTTCGATTGATGCCTTCCATACACCGCAACGTTGGTTGCCGGGATGCACATACCCATCGATACAGTCATAAATAGGATACCATATGCATACCTATATATATATTTACTACCATCTCGCTTACAAAATATTTCCAAATGCTATTCAACCTCATCCTAGTTCCAGAGCTGGGATGCACTTTCTTTCTCTTCACCGGTCTAGTCTGCCTGGTCCTACGCGATCTCCTAAGGTTTCCAACCATTCCGTAAACTCTAATTTCCCTTAGGCTACTCTAGCTTCTCCTTTGCCTCTTATGTCTAAATCTATAGGACTTTTAGTACACTTCCCAGGGGGGTCACCCATCCTAATATTTCTCTTACCTTAGCACGCTTAACCTTGAAACTTCGATGAAATCCAGTGCATTAATGCCGATATAACCGCATCCACCTCTCCGCATGACCTTCATTACATGATCTGGAGCAAGTTGAAGTCTTACAGATTCCGAGACATTCTCGTAACACGTCTTTCTCCTTAACAATTACTATTTTAGCCTTTTCAATCCCCAATATTCACTTTTCACCTGTGTGTATGGCTACCTTTCATCCTGGATTTCCAGATTCGTGATGGTAGGGAACACACCTTCGTCGCCATTACTTATAAATACTCGGTTATCAGCCTGTTTGGATTTCCACTCACCATTCTTATATAATAATCTACAACAGAACTCATTTGTCGACTTTCCCTGAATCCCCCAAAAGGCCTTGCTCCTACTAAACCTCGAACGTAACCCATTTTAATCCTTCGGACTGCTAATCGTCTTTCTCGCAATTTTTCTTCATGCCATGCCAAGTCCATAACTCCTCTAAAACAACGCATCCCACTTATTGTCTATTTACGATATTTCCTTTCCACGCTTCTTCCTGTTAGGTGTACCTAACTAAATGACCAGATTTTGAAAAATGATGGCAGAGTCTCCTTTACAATTCTTACTATCCAAAACCTGCATGCAGCAATTACCAGCAATGCCTCACAGGGCATATATATATACGACATATTCCAGCCACCAGGGCTCCCAATTTCAGGTAAAAGGACAAAAATATCAGAACTTACCTCTGTGACTTCTCGTACCATCACTCACCTTCTCCCGTCGATACTGAGCGTCTGCTGAAATCAAAGGTTAGTATAAGGAATCTCATTTCCTATGACTTGGCTCTATCGCACGATCTAAGACAGAAAGAAGGTCAATGATCCCTAGATGCCCTGCAGCCTCCTATTTATAAGTGTGGCCGGCTTCACACCTATAAATAGGACTCTACCGGACACGACTTTGCAGACAACCCCTAGGACGAACTGCTCTGATACCAATTTATCACACCCTAATCTTGATAGGGCATGATGGGCACCCGACCCCATACTCAGGGCTGGGCGAACCCCTTTTAGCTCTCGTTATGTTCATAACCTCACTGGACTCTTGAGTTACGAAATGAAATGCATAATAAAAACTTGTCAAAACCATTCTTTTCGTCGTCCTCAAATCAAGTAAAATCTGTAGTCATAAGGAATTTGTAACATAATGCATAATGGTACGTGGACCTTTGAGAATGTTATTATGATGAAAAAAAGAGGTTGATGGGGTATTTATACCCCTGTTAGGTCGGTTTCACCGACCTCCTCATGTGGGGCCCGCGGAGCCATTTTGCCCCATTTTGGCAGCTTAGGGTCTTGCTCTTAAAATGGCCATAACGTTTGATCCCGACATCGTGTGAGGGCCCACTACATATGGTTGGAAAGATAATTCAATTATCTACAACTTTGATTCTTTGTGTTTTTCCAAATTCCAAACTTATAATATCGTTTTGGCCTCTCGAAGTCGGATCATCCGAAAACGTTTCCTTAAATCATCCTTTTAGAGGGCTTATGCCCATTTTTGGCTTATGGGTCCTTCTTACGACTTGCTCAACTTTCCATATACTACTCGTATGTCTCTTCATATGTCCTTTCTAACACTCCGATGTGCGGGTCCCACTTAGCTTGCCGCAACGAGGGCTTCTCATCAAGTGCCATATGAACCTATTCACCCCATAGGGTCTCCAGATGTCATATATATGTTATTATTACATTCTTATAATATAACCTCCATCCCGACTCTGAGCCTCAAATTTTGTTCAGCGCGTTCGTGCCATATTGGCCCTAGGCCCTCTGCGCGTTCGCGCAGACCATTTTTCCTGGTCTACCAGCCCGACTTGTAACGTCCATATCTCCTTACCCCGATGTCCGATTGAGGAGCGGTTTGTTGCGTTGGAAGATAGACTTTCTGAACTTCACTTTTAAACTTTTGTTTCACTTCAAAACTCTTAATACACTAAAACATATTCTTGCCCAACTTTCCTTCAGAGCCTCGGAAGCCTAATCTCCTTAACTCATTGGTTTTTCAATCCTCCTATAACCTATTACGCGAACTCAAACTCTTATAATCGTAACACGAGTACCTATGATCTTGCATCTTCTCGATACCAATTCCGATGTCTGCGATTGAATAGTTAATGCCTCACAAATCTCAACATACAGAAATTACGGGGTGTAACACTACGAGTATTGTTCCAATAGATGATGTTCAAGTGACGGAAAAGCTAGTCTATGAAGAAGTGCCCATTGCCATATTAGACAGGCAAGTACGGAGACTTTGAAATAAGGAAGTGGCCTCAGTTAAAGTCTTATGGCGAAATAACAACCGAGAAGAAATAATTTGGGAAGCAGAATAGAGTATGAAATCCAAATACCCGCACTTATTTCAGCCCCCAGAACAGATCCACGATGAAACATCGAGATTGTGAGGTATGTTTGTTTTCTTTTTATGCATATGGGCCGTGTGTCGCCAACTTATGTTGCTATTGTATTGTGGCCCTGTGAGGCAATGTTATTATGGGCTGTTGTGACAGGCTGGTAGTGCCATATTACAGGGGAAACTCTGGCGAAATTTTTGTAGAATTCCCGAGTGCTTAACATTCGAGGACGAATGTTCCAAAAGGAGGGAAGAATGTTACACCCCGGAAATTTTTTCCGTTAATGCACAGTGAATAGACTAACGAAGGGCACAAAGTATATGATATTGCAATAAGTGAGAAATGACATTTGATGACCCTAATTGAGATTTTCAAAGACGTTTGGAGTAAGAGGAGAAAGTTTGCTAAGAGAGGGCAACGCATACGATGTGTATCGGAAAGGATTTACGAGTAACAAGTTAATGATGATTTAATAGTGTCTTGGAGAAAAATTATAACGTCCCTTAGATCTTTAATGAGGTATTAAACAAGTATCAAGAAGGTTCCATAAGGATTGGAGATCAAATGAAGTGACGAGAACAAGATTAGAGAAAAGATTGGTTACACGGCCGATTATACAGTTCATATAATGGTCCGTAGAATCGTCACAGTGAAGGTCCCTACTGATGGGATTATACGGTCACTTATACGGACCATATAATGTGCCGTATAATGGTCATAGAAGCGAAATGTTGAAGGGGCGATTTCACGGTCACTTATACGGACCGTATAAGTGTCCGTATATTTTCCCGACGGATCAGATTTTTAAGTTATTAAAAAGGGGACCAAGTTCATTATTTCATTTCATTTTCACCCAACACTTCAAGAACTCTCTAGAACCCTTTCCACTCTTCATCCATAAGAACTCAAGAGAAATTTATGATCAACTTCATCAAACCAAGAGAATCAAGTGTAAGAAACTCATTAGAGATCATCTAAATCAAGAAATTTCATTGGAGGTGAACTAGGGTTTTTTGCTCAAGTGAAGTATTTCCACCCAAGGCTTATTCCTACACCATATAAGGTAAGTTTTATGGTATTTCCATGTTGTTTAAGGTAATGAGAGGTTGAAAGACTTAGATTATGGAAGGAGATAGAAAAATGGGTCATAAAGATAGGAATAATGAGATTTTGAGTAGTAGTTTGGAGTGAATCATGAATATTGATATGTTGATTGTAAGTGTGCTATAAGTGACATTTAGAATATGGGATAAGCATTATATGTAAGAAAACGCAATAGTGAACTATGACCATGATTATGGAGGAATTGAAGTGAAATTGTGAAATTGTGAAATGTGGATAATGTAGATGAATGATGATTGTTGCTTATAATATTGTGAATGTTGTTATGGATGTTTGGGAGTTGATATGGAATATGGGGAAGGTTGTATAAACAAAGGAAATGCTGCCCAATTTTCTCTAGCATTAGTAAGCATGTTCATATAATCGATTAGCTAATGTTGATGCGAATTCTCTTGAAGGTAAAGACGTGAGCATTGAAGGAGAACGATCAAGCGGTAGAATAGCTAAAGGAAAATGTATGTGAGGCTAGTCCCTTCTTTCTAAGGCATGAATCTTATGACATGATCTTCCCTCCTTCTCCATGAATTTCCTACATTCCGGAAAACTAAGAGCCTATGTTCATGAATAGCCATATGAGTTAAAAATAAGAGATATTATGAACATGATGATGATGAGCTTAAGTCCAAAGATTCTAGAGTTCACGAATATGATGTTTCTACAAAGCTAATGATGTTAACTACGATCCATTGATGTTGTTTATTGTATACACTCACATTATATGCTAATTCCTTCAAGGTGAGGCAGAATGCTTATGAATGCTCCATAATAGAATCGGGGGTTCACGACCGTATGTCACCCCGATAAAGTATAGCTGTCTTTGAGTTCTATGCATGCATTATGACGAGTACATGATGATGAGATTACACCGAGCCTATATGGACGGGCAGACACCGCTAAGGCGGGCAACATATACACCATGTCTAGATGGCATGGGCAGCCACCACTAATGGGCGGCATGAGATGGTACCCCGGACGAGGGAGGCCTGGACGCGGGCTAATGATTATCATATATGCATACATGATATGATGATGATTATGGAGTAAGCCAGCATGCATTATTTCTTTTATAATTGATAGTCAGTTACAGGTTGCTCCTCATTTGATGCTTCCTTATTTCATTGATGTATTGTTATTGTTGATTCCTTACATACTCAGTACAATATTCGTACGGACGTCCGTTTTTCTTTGGATGTTGTGTTCATGCCCACAGGTAGGCAGGAAGGCGATCCAGACTCGTAGGAGCTACTAGCAGACTTTGAGAGCACCCCATTATTCCGGAGGAGCCATTGATTTATTCTTTTGTGTATATATATGTTTTGGGCATGACGGGGTTCTGTCCCGTCCATATGTCTAGTACTCTATTAGAGGCTCGTAGGTACGTATGTGTGGGTAGTATGGTCTCACGATGTCTTTATTGTATGTACATTATTTTGATAGCCGAAGGGCTTATGTATAAAAAGGTAATTATGTTTCGAAGTGAAAAATAATTTTTCCTATGACTTGAGTATAAGATTAATGAATGAGCGCTCGATGAGTACGATGGGTAATGGTATGAGCGGTGCTCGGTGGTTAGTCCCGGGTACCCGTCATGGCCCCTAGTCGGGTCGTGACAATCGGTTTCAATTCATTGGTCTAATTTTTATTTTTAATCCGTTAATAAAGAATATCTCTTTCCTTTTTTTGGTAAGTCTTTAATTCTAATTTTCCATACGACATGTTTAAGACCAAAAGCATTTTGGTACATTCCACCTATCTTTAATTTAAGACCACAATCTTCAAAAATCTTTTTTACTTTTTAAAACTACGTGCCAAGTCAAAACTAGATAAACAAATTGAAAGAGAATAATATTTATGAAATATTTAAGATAGTATTGACACAAAGCTAATGTTTCCGTTTCAAGATTTTTCATGTACTTTTTTCTCCAGAATTTCCTAGACACCATAATTTGTGACCCAAAAACTACACACTCATGTTCTTTATATTTCCACTAGTGAATTTATCGCGCTTCGCGCGGTCATAGAAAATCAAAATATGATAGATAACTATTATTAAATTTTCTAATTGAAAAATCAATCTTAACTCGTTGATTGATTTTATCTTTTTTTTTTCTTTTCCATTCTCTAATTGTAATACTATCTATTATTCTAATTATTTTTCAGGATTAATACCAAATGGGAAAAGAAAACTGGCCTCAACATTACAATATCGAACACTTGACTCTCCTTACCCTCCCATCTATGTCACATGACATTGGTTTAGTAAAAACTGACAATTTAAACATTCTCATCTTAATTATTTTATAAAGATTTCTGGTAGTATGAAATGATTAATAATAACTTTGAAACCCAAGACCGCCCATTTCACAATTTGAACTACTTACTAATCTCAAAGGTCCCTTTCATCTATCAATCACAATTCACACACACGGAGTGTCACAAAAGCAGAAAAACAAAAAAAGTTTTCAATTTTGCATTGTGATCCACAAGCTAACTTATTCTTCCTTCCTGTTTCTTCAGAGTAAGTACATAATTCTTTGACGCTTTGGTGTTTCTTAGTCCATTTTCAGTTTTAATTTTGCAGATAAATATTACTCCCACTTTCTCAATTTATGTGATACAGTTTGAATTTCAAAAGTCAAACAGGAAGATCTTTGACCGCGATTTATTATGCCTTTAAATATATTTTAAATTGATAAAAAAAATTTATAGTACCTTTTATGTGCTAGTTTCTAAATATGTAAATTATTTTTCAAAAAACTTAAAAATGGTATATCTGAGTTCACTGTGACCTCTCGAAATTCGAACTGTATCGCATAAATCGAGACAAAGAGAGTATCTAGAAAACTTAACTGAATGATCTTAGTCATACTTCTACTAAATTTTATTATTTCTTACCGGAAAAGAATTGGGATTATGGTCTGATTAGAGAGCGATTTATTTTATGTAAAGGATTTAAGTTGTAATTAGTTATTTACCTAATTTTCGGGTCACTGATCCAATCTATGAATTGTTAATCAACCCATTCGTACACTCTATGCGATCGAATATTTCTTACACACATGAGTTTTATACAAGGTATCGAACTTATGAATCTATTTTCTTTTTTATTTTGTGGTTAGTCTTTGAATCTAGAAAGAATACAGAAATGGGCTAAGAATTCACTTCGAATGAAGATATTCAGAATATTGTTTCCTGATATCTCCATTGGTCAAATTCGAAATCAAGTGTCTCCTTTCGATGAATGATCGAAAAAACCACTTTAAGTAATGAATATTATTCAGATTTTGAGACAAAAAAACTCCTTTGCTATCAAACACTTAGTACAAACATTTGGCTCTAATTATTTTTGAATTACGATGTTAGTGAATAGAACTTAAACCTTAATGTAAATGGAATGCTAAGCTAGGTATTTGGTACAATATTGATTAAAGGGAACATTTTGATATTACCGGAGCTCAATTCTTTGTAGTATTAGGGAGTTTTTGGTATTAAATAGTTAAAAATCCTCAATTTCTGATGTCATTAAACTGATAGTTTTACTCTGGGCTGTTGTCTATTGAAAAATTAAGTACTTTGTTGAACAAGACTAGTTTTAAATGCTAATGTTATATACTATAATATTGTTGTTAAATAAACAAGTTCTGTTGTACCTGGGATTAATATGCAAATGAATGGTCTTAAAACATGTCAAACTGAAAAATTTTCAACTCCCGGAAGAGTACAACAGTTAGATTCCGCTTTGGTCACAAAAGTTAGAGTTATTGTTAGAGTTCGCCCCTTTCTTCCTCGAGAAATTAACTCGATAGATGGAAAAGCAATCTCTTGTGTCTCTGTTCTCAACTCAGAATGTGAGCCTTCTGAGGATGTCACAGTTCATCTCAAAGATTATGAAACTAGGTAACCATTTTCTCGATTGTTTGCATGCTCTAAGATCAAATATGTTTTATTACTTGGACTAGTATAGTAGCACGACCTTATCTTGGGGACCGTTTTGTTTTTTACTGTAGTAGTAATGAATGCTACAAGTTGGATGCTTTTTTTTTTGGCTCAAGACGACAACAATATAAGCCAAATATTTGGCAAAGAAGTCAGTCCTTTGATCCTTGGGTGCATCTTATGTTAAGGGAGACTCTTATAGGGTAAATGATTGTGTCCTTGACCATACTAGGTGGATAATCTACCCATTTGATCCGGGTGATACCTCGTGTGATTTAGGGACACTATCTTGGAAGAGTCCTTGCTTGAAAATTGAATTTTCATGGTGCTTCATGCCAAATAGAACCAATGTAGTATTACATGCTTCATATTTTACATCCATTGGTTTTATTACTTTACCCTTATATCATGAACCTTGGAGGGATCAACTTCTTGATACCTCATGCGTGCAAATGTTAATCATGATTGTCATTGATATGTGGTTGTACCATAAATTTGTTCATCCTTGGCATGAACATGTGATTATGGTTTTGTGTGCTAACCCTCAATCCTTGAGGAGTATGTTTTCGTGTGTCTTCCCTAGTAGTATAAGTAGGAGGATCTACCTCATTTACAAGAGCTTGAATTATGATGATATGAGATACGCTTTCAGTGATAGATTGCTTAGTTAGGATTAGCTTAATTTTAGTGTTAGAATGATGGTGGATTCCGTTGTTGGTTGTAGAACCTTTTATTTCCAATGAATTCATGAAGATTGTTCATTTGTGGATCTCAAGTGAACTTCTTGCCTTGATTCATATTGCTTTGGTTCTTTTGGGTGTTTGAATTCAAATTAGAAGGATTTAGGTTTAATATACCTAAATTTTTCTATAGGATTTTTTCGATTCGGGTCCAGTGGCAGAGTTAGGAATCTGGCTAAGGGTGTTCAAGCTTATAAAAGAAATAATTTTTTCGATGAGTGGGTGCACCAAATTTTTTAAATAAATTAGATAATATTTAGCTTCGCCATTTCCTTCGTAATTTTTCCTCAAAACATTATCCAAGCACTAAAATTTGAAATGTATTTTTGAGTTTTCATTGAAAGTTTTAATTGAGTAAAGAAAATCACTCAAGGGAGTGCAGTAAAGAAAATCATCGGGCACCACTAAAACACAAAAGGTTGAAAGGTAACAAAAGAGAGAAAAAAAAAAGAACTAGAGATAAGTGAAACAGACAACCATCTCTGATGTGGTCCGACAGGTTATAAAGATATCAGTGAGACCTTTCTAATTTAATATTTTAATGAAGAAAACATTAAGATATAATACTTCAAACAATAGAAAGTAAAGAGAGATTGGGCCTATTGTTTGGCAACATAAAATGCAGTGCTTGTCCAAGGGGTTTTAGAAAACAAATTACACAAATGCTTCAGCGCCGGTTTGAACCCGGGGCGTGAGACTATCAATGAACACCCTTAACCACTGAGCTGCCGCACACAGTTGTTACAAGGGTGTTCATTATATCTATATAACAACCAGTTACAAAGTTATATCCATACACCCGCTATAATTTTCCGGCGAAGGGTGTTCATCTGACCACCTTACTATAGGGTAGCTCCGCCCCTGTTCGGGTCAAGTATCTATCCCTCTCTTTCTCATCCTTTTTCTTCGTATCCTTTAATTTTTCGCGTTTGAATTGATTTGGCTTCATCCCCAAATCGATTCGTTATCACATATCCAATTTTATTGCCTCAGCACAAAAAGGAGATACTCCAAAGGTCAAAGTTGACATGGAGGCAAAGCTTCGCGCATGGCTAGAATCTAAAGGCAAGACAAAAAGTACTCAAAGAACTGGGACAACTGATTCTCCATTTATTAGCAAAACTCCAAATTCTGTATGCTCTACCAGAAAGCTTGGTTTGTTTGAGAGCTCTTAAAAGCAAAAGTCTACCATTAAACATGGCGCTTCAAGCATAAAAAAGAGGTAAGAGATGATTCAATAATCTTGTTGCATGTACCTGCCTTTGATTTTGATGATTGCTTAATTTTGTTGTAACAGGGATCCAGATGGAGCTTGTAGAAATCTTTTTGATAATGGACATCGGTCAAACTTAGTAGTGGAGGTAAAAAAAAAAAATGAGAACTATAATTTCTGCCTAGCTCGTTTTGATTTTATGATGCAGCACTTCGTGTTAAATTGAATAAAATCCATGACATACTTGATTCATGGGAGGTCTTTTCTTAAACTTCTTAACTACTGTGTATGTGATTCCATTTCTTTGAATGAAGTTGAAATGGTAATCATGAAACTTAACTATCTCAATCCTCAGATTCTAGGATTGCTGCACTTTGAGTTGATGTAATGTATGATAGCTTAATAAGCTCTCAAAGGAAACAGTTCCTATGTTTTGGTCATCTTTGTCACAAAGAGTATCACTCAGTTGGTATGTGAACAGCTAAAATTTTAATGTAATCTTTTTGAAAGAACAGAACAATTGGTCACGTTTTTCATTATATCTGAATTGGAGTTAATTGATAAATCTTTTTAAGTTGTGTTTCTGCATTCATGTGCCAATGCAGGCTCGGGGCCTTGCTGATACTGGTGGACAAAGAGAAGAAAAGAAGTTTGAGGTTTTTTCTGAAAGGGTTGTCCCTGATTCTAATACACCGGTGCATATTAGAATAACCATATCTCAGTTTTTAGAGTCTGCTTCATGTATTCTTCATCCAATTCTATATAGCTGACTCATATTAAGCTACAAGCATGTGACAGTTTTTCGAATTATATATGTGCCAAAGCTAGTTCTAGTGTTGTCCTCCATATATTCTTCCCTCCGAAAGGTAGTAGTATAGCTGTCCTGCAGCAATTCATATTAAGCTGCAACCACGAGACAATTTTTCAATAATGTAGTGCCAAAGCTAGTTCCATATTTGCTATCAATGTTCTCATACAGAGTGGTTGAATAGCTACTTTGCATAGCTCTAGTAGCAAACTTTTACCAGTTAATGCCTAAAACGTTTGACCTCTTCGAACATGGTTTATTTTCATGATATTAGCTTCTCTTTGAGTTTCTTACTTTTCAATATAATCAAATTCTCATTTTTCTTAAACTAGCTCCTTTTTTTTTTTTTTAATTTGCTTCTGTCACGGATGGCACACAATCTTAGGCGACCCATTTCACAAAGATTTTAATAAGTCAAACCCACTGAACTCCCGGTGCGCTTCCCCCCTCTTTCAAGTAGTTTAAGGGTCATTATAGAATTAGTTTCCTCCTCCACTATAAAAAAAATAATCATGAAAAAGGCACTCATCTTCTCATACACTAAGAGGCATTCGTGCTGCTATTAAATCATCTACTTGAAGCATCCCTACCCCCATTACCCATTTAGACTAATGTCTCTATTGGAGTTTATTTGTCTAATTGACCCTATTTACATATAGCTGTGAAATTTGTATTTGGTGAACTTTTCCAATATGATATGATATATCTTGTTTACAGGCAGTTAAATAAAATTTGAAGACTTTTGTCTGTTTGGTCTTGTGTAGATGAAAAACCCAATGCAGAGGAGAAAGTGAGTATTGTTGATTGTTTAAGCTCCTTTAAAGCGTGTGAGATTACCCCTAGGAAAGTCAATTCCCCCATCAACTCCAACATAAACAATGAGAATATTTCCTCAAGAGATCAAATACACATTGTCAGCAATCAACACACTCCCATGTCACCTTTTGCTTTAATCAGTTTGATGAGAATATACCAGTGTTAGGAAATCCTCTTAATAAGTTCAATGCACGAAGTTCTAACTTGAAGGTGAGCACAGACTCTTTTTTTCCAATATCTTCTAATTGTTTAGCATTTCTGGTTATAATTAATATCTGTAGAGAACTCTCTAGTCCAGGAGTACATTGAGTTATTGAACATAGCCATGAAGCATGGTTCTCCGTCTTCATTTCCCCTTTTATTTTTTCTGTTTATTCATTCTGTATGGAGACTTATCTTTATTTTGTGCTACACTGTGTTAGGGAGAACTCGTGGGAATAAAGGTACGATATTGATCTCTTCACACGATTCTTACATTGTCATCACTATACAAGCAATGAGTTTTGATTGCATTTTCACACGATTCTAACATTGTCATCGCTTCTACTAGCTGTGAGTTTTGACTGCATCTTTCATTATCATCCAGGGAATTGGACAAAAGATGGCTGAATACATTATTGAACTAAGGGAAACAAGCCCAATGAAATCAGTAAGAAACTCTTTTTTAAGGTTTGTGATGTTACAGATTCTTGGTTTGTGGCTGTGTAAAATTAAGCCTGCTTACCTGGTTTGTGCAGCTAAGATGACTTGGAGAAGATTGGACTGTCATCAAAGCAGGTAATGATGCTATGCAATGAATTATCTGCACTTCCGTTTTACTTTTTTGTTATTTTGTGTGTAGTATATGTAGTATTCTTATAGAGTAATTGTGAATTATGGAGTGTGAACGAAGTGTTTTGCCTATACCTCTCTAGGTACATAACTTATTCAGGGGGGCTGCAGGAGGAGTACTGGGATGAAAAACTTCTTTGCAACACCATGTTTTAGGAGCATGTAAAGATTGTGTTTCTGGTTATGTTTCTGGCTGAAACTATAGTTATATTGCATTATTTATGAGTACTTGGATTTGAGAGCTAAGGAAGAAAGAGAAGGGGAGATATTTATCAGTCAATGTTGTACCATTTCCCCTCAAATGACTTTTATCAGTCAATGTCTTACCATTTCCAGCCATAGATATTTCAGAATCTCAGCATTTTCTCAGCTATCACTTGTTTTATTGAGTTGCAGCTATTCCCCAAATTTCTCCGACTTACATGTTTTAAGAGAAAAGAAAACTGTAAACCGCAGGTATGATTTTTGTCGGATAGTTTTTCCCTCCCACAAAATTAAGCCTAAATCAAAGACGATATCTTTGTGGCTCAATGTACTCTAAAAAGCCTCATATATGTATCAGACAACAAATAATGTAATCAATAAAAAAGAAATCTGAAAACTGCTGGCATGATCTTTGCTACACGATCTTCCTCCCACGAAATTTCCCAAACTAATGAATCAATACTTGTAAGTCAGTGGAAACTTTAGAAAACTTCTATCGTACTGATTTTTTATTTTTAAACTAAGATGAACTTACAAGAGGCAACATAGCTAAATCCATTGTTAATTATAGCAGTGGTCCAACATGGTAAGCGGAAGAGAAGCCCAGTGCCAAAAGCAAAATGGAAAAATGGACACTTTCTCAAATATAATTAAAACACAATATAAAGGATCCAAAACCTTCACGTTAAAACCAATACTCCATCTAATCTATCTAGAAGAGAAACCATCTCTTCGATCTTGAAACTAAACGTCCCCAACTAATGAATTGTCATGATCACTAATTCCTTTGTGCTTGGTAATTAGTTGATATGTCAAAACTAAAAGATCTACTTGCACCCAACAAACCAAACAAAAAAACGTGTAATTGGTATTCCAGAGAGTTACCATGAACAGACAGAAGCAAGAATAATAATAAGAAAGGATGGTCACAATGAAAGGAAGTACTTGAATTAGTTGAAACCACAACACACTTCCAAACACTTAAATGTTAAAATTACCAGAAGCAGAGATTACACAGACCGCATTACCACTACTTACAAACATTACTAGGAGTATTTATTATTACAGGGAAAAAAACACGCAGCCTTCCCCTGTTTCAACACACACATAACTATAACTAGACAATTTAAGATTAGTTATTTAACCATGATCTCTGCTCTGTTAAATTTTAGTTTGTTCATTTAGAACAAGTGCAAGGATTACACTTGCAGTCAGCTCCACATTTGCAGCCATTCTCAGCGACAGGGGATTCTCCCATCTCCATGGCGCCGAAGCTTGTCTTCTCAGGTCCCACCCCAAGCACCAAAGACTCAGTCACGGTGCTCTCTGTGTAGCTCATGTCGGGGTACATCTTGCATCTGCAAAGCCAAAATTCACAACACAAACAAAAAATTAGAAACTTGTCAAAACCCACAAAAAAATCCAAATGCGAAAACTTCCTAATAGCCCCGTGATTTTCCATCAGATCACAATCTTGCAAGAAAATTCCCCAACAAACCTAGACCATTATATAAACTGTTACTGTCCATATTGGCTCCATTTAAACTCTATCTCAGTCAATAACCAGAAAGAAAATGAAACTTGATCAACAAGAAATAGACATGAATCGAGTTAATTATTAGTATATGTTACATTTGAAAAAGTAAAATCAACATGAACAAACAAATAGATTTGCAAAAATGCTGGTTGCCTAATTCTAATCATTTGAGTCTTTTTTCGTGAATTTCGGTTCAAATTAAAATTAACATGGCTGAGTTAATATTTTATTAGCTACACATGGGCCACTACTCCCAAGTGCGTAATACAAATATAAAATTACAGGATCCATTTTCTTCTACACTCAAAAACTGTGACTTTATTTAATAAAATATTTAAATTTTCATGTTAATCCCCATTTAATCAATTAAAAGAAAAAAAGAACCGACATACCAAAATAATCAATGATTAAACTAAGGCAACATTCTTCCAAATCTATTTTTGAGTTCATCTACAGTTCTGTTCATGTATATTCTCATTAATCAAGTTTCTATTTTACACAAAGTTCCAGCCTCTTATTAATTATCAACCTCTTACAAATTGTGTTGCTCAGACTCTCCAAAAATGTAGCCGCACCCATGTCGGATCCTTCAAAAATTGGATCCGACACGCACCCGTGTCCATTTCCGAAGAGTCCGAGTAACATAGCTTACAAATCCCTCTATCTATCGGGTGAGCACAAAACCCAAGAAAAAACATAGAATTCCCATAAACTCATAATCCGGATTTGCAGAATCCTCTTTTTTTTTAAGGAAAAAAAATATTCTCAAAAAACAAGAAACTTTTTTACCCCTCAAAAGTCTGCATAAATTTTTTTTCTAGAAAATTACCCAAAAACTTGTTCATAAACACATAATCTCTCATCAAAATTCAATCTTTGCAAGAAAATTCGCCAGAAAAATTTATCAACCTTTCAAGGACTTACATGCATGGATCCTCCAGAACAGGAAGGAAAAAAGAAAAACATAAATTTGTTCCATACAACAAAATGTTGTTTAACAACAACCAAAAAAAAAAAAAAAAGGAGGAAGAAGAAGAAGAAGAAGAAGAAGAAGAAGATAAGATAACCATAAGTCACACTATCAATTGATGAGAGGAAAAACCCAGAACAAAAAAAAAAATTCTAAATTCTAAACCCATCCCCACAAGACACTCAATTCAAAATTTTGCAAGAAATCCAACATACAAACTTGCTAACAATTTCGGGTCATCTATATAAATCATTCTAAGCCCAATTCAAGCCAAAAACATCTAAAAGAACCGTTACAACCACACACAAAAAGAACAAGAAAAAAAAAATTAACCCCAAAAGTCTAATCAAAATTTAATCTTGTAAGAAAATCCCCTAGACCCCAAAAATCAAATCTTTCACAAAAAAGACAACAATCATGCATCATTCAAAAAAATGAACAGAAATTTTTTCCATGACAGATTGATTTGTAAAAGAAAATACATAAAATAACCACAGATGCCAGAAGGAAAAAAACAACAAAAAAAAAAAAAAAAAAACTTACCCTCCACAGCTACTGCCGCATTTGCAGCCAGATCCACAACCACAGTTTCCACCACAGCAAGACATGTTTGTTTTTTTGGATAAGATTGATTAAAGAAAACAAGTATTGAAATTCAAGAAAACTGTGTGTGTGTTTAATTGATGATGTTGTACGAGTGTTATGAAAGAACCATGAGCGTCTATTTATAGCGCAACGAAGGTAAAGGGAAAGATGGGATGACCGTACACGTGTCATGATCGTAGAAGAATATGTTATCCTTGTAAGTCGGTCCATTTATGATCTTAATTTCATCCACGTATCTATCGTTTTCGGTTCTCAAAATCTGTTCCCTATTATTGGGTGGAGTTATACACCGCATCAAAATATATATAATTAAATTATGACTAATTAATGTATATATTCATTTCATCAAATTACTTAATTATGATAAATTATTTCCTCCGTTTCAAATAGATTGACATTTTTAACTTTTCGAGAGTCAAACGAATTGTTCTTTGACCGTAATTTTATCATACATCTTTTAAATTTTTTCATACGTCTTTTAAATATTTTAAATTATTAATTATGATGACTTATAGTACTTTTTACGTAGTTTTCAAATATGTAAATTTTATTTCGAAAAAATAAAATATTCTATGTTAAATCACATGATCAAAATTAAAAAATTTAACTCTAAAAAAATGAAAAATGCTAATCTTATCGAAACAGAGGGAGCACATTGATTTATTTTATACACTCAGTGTGGATATGTGTTTACCTATTGCTCTTATCATCTTAACTAATCTTAATCAGGGAACGCTCGTATTTTCTAGAAAAGTAAGTACATCCTCTAAGGGGTCATATGTGTAAATATATATCTGCATATTTACACTAAATTAACTCAATATATTAATTAAATAATTTAATACACTCAAAATATGTATTAATTAATACTTTCTTTATCCAATTTATGTGATACAGTTTGAATTTCGAGAATCAAGCAAGCATTGTTTTGACCGCTATCTATTTGTGTTTTTTTAAATTCTCAATTATTATAATTTATATTATATAATTTTTAAATATGTAAATTATTTTTCAAAAAATTTAGAAATTGTGTATCCGAATTCACTGTCCATTCAAGAATTATGTGTATTTGTTTAATTGATGTTGTACGAGTACTAGGAGGAACCTTGAGTGTCCATTTTATTACTACTATATATAAGGGAGAATCCCCATCTTTTATAGTCCTCACATGATTTTTTTTGATCTATTTTATCCTCAAATGAAGCTTTAATTACCTTAAAAGTTATCATCTATTTTGATAAACTTGAATAATTATATGGGCTTTTTAATACTACAAAGATTGATGTTGTGTAAAAGGTGATAGTGACACTATAAAAAAAATTTATTTATTCAACCAAATTTAAATATTTTTTTATCTATTTTATCCCTAATTGAAGCTTAATTTTGGTAATACCTATAGGGGCTTTTCAATGGAGTCCGGAACCAAAATGCCCCCAAAAAGATCACTTTGAACCAAAATACCCCAATAAAAAAAAAGTTACCAAAGTACCTTTAGCGCAGTATTTTACTGCGTTATAGAAAAAAAAATTGGTACTTCTATAACGCAGTATTTTACTGCGTTATAGAAGTACCAAAAAAAAAAATATTCTATAACGCAGTAAAATACTGCGTTATATAAACAGTACAAAAAAAAATTGGCCAACTTTATTTTTTGCAACACTTAGTGTTATTTTTCATACTTTGACCAATAATTAGTCGTGTGTCCGAAATGTCAATATTTTATATAGAACCTGATATTTTTTTCTGCGTACAATAATGTAGGCTCAATACGTCAAGGATACGTAAACGTTCGGATCGTCATTTTAGGGGTTGAAAAGGTGCCCGAAGTAAGTTTTGTTTGAAAAAACTTAGTGTTTTTTTCATACTTTGACCAATGATTAGTCGTGTGTCAAGACGAAACGTCAATATTTTATATAGAACCTGATATTTTTTTCTGCGTACAATAATGTAGGCCCAATACATCATGGATACGTAGACGTTCGGATCGTCATTTTAGGGGTTGAAAAGGTGCCCGAAGTAAGTTTTGTTTGAAAAAAACTTAGTGTTTTTTCCATACTTTGACCAATGATTAGTCGTGTATCAAGACTCCGAAACGTCAATATTTTATATAGAACCTGATATTTTTTCTGCGTACAATAATGTAGGCCCAATACATCAAGGATATGTAAACGTTCGGATAGTCATTTTAGGGGTTGAAAAGGTACCCGAAGTAAGTTTTGTTTAGAAACTTTAGGGTGTTTTATTTTTTAAGATTTTGATTTAAGCGTGTTATTTTTTAATCAAGACATAACTTTATTTTGAATATAAATATAATTCTAAAAAATATAGGGACAAAAACTAGTTGTAAAGTCGACAAACTTTAGATGGTCATAACTTTGCGCTCGGACGTCCGTTTTACGCTTCTTCTTTTTTAACTTGCGTTTTTTTTTCGAGATCTATGCGGACAAACTGCCGCAAGCGGTTTGGCCGAGCAGATTTTAAAAAAAAACACCTTTTATCAAACAAAACTTACTTCGGACACCTTTTCAACCCCTAAAATGACGATCCGAACGTCTACGTATCCTTTATGTATTGGGCCTACATTATTGTACGCAGAAAAAATATCAGGTTCTATATAAAATATTGACGTTTCGGAGTCTTGATACACGACTAATCATTGGTCACACATTATTGTACGCAGAAAAAAATATCAGGTTCTATATAAAATATTGACGTTTCGGAGTCTTGACACACGACTAATCATTGGTCAAAGTATGGAAAAAACACTATGTTTTTTCAAACAAAACTTACCTCGGGCACCTTTTCAACTCCTAAAATGGCGATCCGAACGTTTATGTATCCTTGATGTATTGAGCCTACATTATTGTACGCAGAAAAAAATATCAGGTTCTATATAAAATATTGACGTTTCGGAGTCTTGACACACGACTAATTATTGGTCAAAGGATGGAAAATAACACTAAGTGTTGCAAAAAATAAAGTTGGCCAATTTTTTTTTGTACTGTTTATATAATGCAGTATTTTACTGTGTTATAGAAAAAAGAATTTGGCACTTCTATAACGCAGTATTTTACTGCGTTATAGAAGTACCAAAAAACAAAATCTATAACGCAGTAAAATACTGTGCTATAGCACTTAACGGCTCCGTCTCCGTGAAGTGCTATAGCGCAGTAAAATACTGCGCTAAAGGTACTTTGGTAACTTTTTTTTTATTGGGTATTTTGGTTCAAAGTGATTTTTTTGGGGCATTTTGGTTCCGGACTCATGATACGTGATGATCTGGAAAAGGTGATAGTGACACTATAAGAACATCTATTTATTCGACCAAATTTTAAATTGATTAAAAAGTTTGTTGTATTTTTATTTTTATTTTTTATGTGGAACTAATTATTAAACATGTTTCAAATTATTTTATTCATGTAAAATTTAAATAGACAAGTAACAAAATTATCATGACATTCTCTTTCTACCTCGGTACATGCTTAATTATTAAATTAAAAATTATTTTTATATATAAATTAAGAAAAAATAAAAAATATATCATTTCTTAACATGTCTTTTTAAGGAAAGAAAAGATTAAAGTAAGAAAACAAATAATTTTATAATATTTTTCAGTTTCTTTTGTATAATTTAATTTGAAGGAACATCGACAAAAGTATTTCGTCATATCAAGACTTTTATTTATTTAATTTTAAATGCTATTTTTTATTTATAAGTTAACTTCATTGACTCATCATACAACAATGTGTAGCATCAAATATTTTTTTATTACCGTAAATATTTTATTTTTCCCCAAAAATGGGTGAGCCAATATAAGTTTAATTGAGAAGAAAATATATAGGTTAATCCAATATAAGGTAAAACTCAATTTGAATCATTAAAGACTTTAACCCCAAAAAATTTCAATACAATAAAACGAAGAAGAACTTTGGTACATGGATTTGTTTGAAAATAAAAAAGAAGTCTAAATATACTCTAAGAAAAATAACTTTTATACGATTTAATATTTTTGAAACATTGAGAAATTATCGAACCATCTTTATAATTAATATAGTGTTATAAAAAAACAAACAGGAGTAGCAAAAAAAATATGTTGGAAATATAAATTTTAATGTAGTTTGGAGTCCGGGCTGGATGACACTAGTATAGCACAATGAAGGTGAAGAGAGGGGTAGCATCGACTGTACACGTGTCATGATCGTAAATTATGGTATCCTTGTAAGTCGGTCCATTCATGATCGTAATATCTTCTACGTATGTGTCGTTTTGTGTTATCCAAATCTGTTCCCTATTTATTATTGCTCCTTAATCCTTGTCATACTAAACTACCCCTTAATAAGAGACTCTGGTCTTTTCTAGAGATGTACGTCCTTCTCTAAGAGGTCAATTTCAGGTGAATATTTATCTGCATCATCAGATATTTGCACTAAATTAACTCAATATATTAATTAAATAATTTAATATAATTAAAATATGGACTTCATCCGTTCCAATCCAAGTTTGACAAAAATTTATTTATATGCGCTTTAAATATTTTAAAATATAAATTATTGTGATTTCTACTAAATTATTTTTTAAAGACTTAAAGATTGTATATCCGAATTTACGATCAAAATAAAAATATTTGACTTTTGAAATCCAAACTTTATCCCGAGACAAAAGGAGTAATAATTAAGTGATACACATGTTGACACCCAATTTTGTCCCGCCTCTCCTCCGAAATACCTATTTACGCTTCTAATATTTTTGGAAAATAAAAAATATATATATTGTATTTTACTATAATTACTAGCCTCTTATCAATACCGGCGTTTCATTATTCTATTACAGTTACTAGCCATCATTATCATTATTATTATATTTATTATTATTATTATTATAATTCACAATTTTTATCATTTCTGCATTTTACCAGCTTACGCACACGCATCGCATTTATCTTCGCATAATTAAATAATATTGTTTATTTACTGTGGATTTTCAAAATATTATTGCACGGCTATTACAACGCCATTTTTATTATCTGAGCACTAATAATTGCGTATTTCGTATTGAGCAATATTTTAACACAAGTTATTTAAATAGGTATTTTATTTAAATGTAATAGCCCAATCAACTCATACTATTTTTCGGACCAATTCTTAAGATCAACCCACATTTTTAATTTACCCGGCCACATTTTAATTCAATCAGCCCATTCTTTTAATTCACTAGCCCAAATCGATTAGCCCATATTTTAAATACCCCAACCCATATATTTTAGCCCAACCCAATAATTTACCCGACCCGGAAGCCCAATTCCGTTCAAAATGAGGGAACCCTAGGGTTCCCTTCTCATTTTTCTTCTTCACGCCGCCTCCCCCTTTCCCTCTTCTCCTTCTCCCTCGTCTCCCCCCCCCCCCCCCCCCACGTTGCCACTGCTACCCCCCATTCTTTCCTGTTCCCCACGCCTCTGCCACACCCACTCCCTCTTTTCCCCCCTGCTCCTCTCTCTCTCTCTCTTTCTTCAAACGAAAACCCTAATCCACCCTATAAATAATCGTTTTTGTTAGTTCATTAAGGATAAGGTTCGGAGACGGGGAAATCCCTTTTACAAAGATATAGTTTTTTTTAGTCGCTGAAATCCTCTACAAAGAGAGATTCTTAATCGCAGAAATCCCCAAGAATCAAAGTCTTTGAATCGCCAGATTTCCCTTGAAAATACAAGTCTTTAATTGTTCCAGTTCCTCTTTAAAACATCGGCTTTCAATTTGCTCGATATCGTCACAAAATATTAGATCTTGTTCTGTTTTTGCTGTGGGTGTTCGTTCGAATCCGAGCATACGCAAGTTCGAATTTCAAAGTGTTCGAGTGTAGATCGAAGGATCCGAAGCTCCATTTCGCTGCACCCGAAGAAGGTAATTCCCCTTTTCTTTTGTTTTTGCATCCTTCAGTTGCTATTCTATATGCTGTTTGGTTAGAGTTGATTAGCTCAGTTTAATAGATAAGTCTGTTTGTATGTGGACATTAGTTCGGATTTAATCAATCCTGCATGATGGTTTAGTCGCCAAGTTAGTTCTGTTTATGCCATTGGATATGTTGGGTATAGTAGTTTGATTTTAGTTGGTTCAAAATGCGTGAGCTGTGTTCTTCCTATCTAACTCAAGTTGCTTTAATCATTTTGCATATGAAAGCTTAATATGTGTGAACCTGTTCGTGTTGCCAGCATAAATAATTTCCCTTCTTCTAATACTTTAGTTTCAGTTTGATAATGGAATTTGTCTAGGCATCTCGGCTTGACCCAGTTTTCATGGCCCTATAGACTACTTTAACCCGATCCTCTATGCTCGACCTGCCTGCAGCATTTAGCTATATTAAAGTTGAATTGGTTGATTAGTATAGCATGTTAGATCAACTGTCTTAAGTGTCCTTTAGATCAGTATTATATTGAGTAAGCATTCCATGTTGATTAATTTTGGTTGTCATAGCAAGGATGGTCATTCCATAATGAAGATTAGATGTCAATTGGTTTCAAACGATGTTGGCAGAACCTGCATTAGTTTAGTAATATTTTGTTAGTAGGTGCAATATTGTGGTTTGTGATTTTACTATTGATTCAACTATGATCAGGCACATTCCTTTAAGCCCAGGGTATTACAAATCTATGTCATTACAAATTGTGTTGTGGCCATAAATATATGTTCATCTTGTTAAGAAGCAGTTGAATGCCCATTTTAAAAACTGCCGATGGTAGTTTCAAACCTGGCTGCTGAATGAAGGAGTAATTCAAGTTCTGGTCTTTCATTTGTTTAGTGCATAGTTTTATTGTCGTTCTTGTTAAATCTGTGTCCATGATATGAGTCTAGGTCGATTGGTTTGGTATCCCAAAGTCGCAGAGTGTGGGTAGAAAGTTTGTTAGATGCAACTGGTAGCACCTGTGAACCTATCTAGTATTCTGGGAAATTTATGACACATGTTTGAGGTCCTATTTTGATCAAATTTTATGAATATATGCTGTGTGTACCTCCTTTGAAATCTTTGAATTATTTTGCTAGCTTAGTTATCATTTGGTTGAAGCAGTTGAATCCAATATGATATAAAGCATGCCCAGTTATGTCATAAAATCTAAGACTTTTTAAACCACCTATTCTATTGACTAACTGCAGTAGTTGCCTCTTGATGATTCTGACAACCTTGTGATCTTGCATCTGTTTTATTTGTTTTAATTTGGGTACATGTAATGATCTTGAGAAAAGAGGTAACTGCGATAACTATTTTTTAACTAGATAATGCATTCTTCTCATTTGCTGAAAATATACAATTAAGTGTTAAGATGATTCAGTATATATGAACTAGTCCATTGAACTTCCACCTGCCTGCTCCCTTACCAGAAAAGTGTTCTGTGAGTCAATCATGTATGATGTATGTCTGCGTTTGCAATAGCCGTAACATTATCATATATTACTTGTTTCAAAATGACTTTGAGGCCTGGTATTCTACCTGTCTGTGTTATGTCTCTGCCTCAGTATTTTGTCTTCCTCTTTATATGTTCATGATAGATGAGAAACTGATTGAATAATGTGAACTGAGAGGCGACGATATTCTGTTATCGCTTTAGTATTATAAGCTACATGCAGAGATGATTTTTTTTATTATAACTACTGGTGTCTTGCTTTGTTAACATAAAGATATGAATTGAAATGTGTCTGAATGCCATAAATGTCCCTCCTAAATTTAGTAGATGTTTGGTATACCATAAATCATCCCAAAATCTGTAGATCTCGTTACTGCTAATGCTGGGCAGATGTTGCCTTAGTATGTATAAATACTCCAATGCTGTTTGCCTTAACATACTAGGCAGTTTTCCTGCAATACTCACCGCTATTGCTGTGTTGATGTTGTTTGCCTTAGCATATTGTATAATTTTTCTTGTAATGTCTACTGCCATTGCTGGGCAGATTATGTGCTTCAGTACGTTATAAATGCTTTAACGTTGTTAAGGATGTGAGATCATATACCTACGTATACACAAGGTATACTTCAACTATACATAGAATATACACAATCTGCTGATTTGGTTGAGTTTGTATTCTACATGTTTGACCTTATTCATCGATTATATACTAATCCTTTTCTTCCGTTTCTATGCATGAACATCGCATACGAACCCGAGGGACTCGTTCTTCCTCCACATCCGGTGTTGGGCTAAAAGCCCAACGAAATCTTTCCCGCGTCCAGCCAGTCCGCAGCAAACAAAAGAAACGGAAGTTCTGGGCTAAGGCCCAATAGCGTGACAGTTTCTCAGCAATCCTAAAGTGGGCTGAGCCCATTTTAATATCATTTGCCCCCTTTATTTCATTTCATGTATTTGATTTGTATTTGTGCAACTAACACTTTATTTGTTTGTTTCCTTAGCCAAATGAACCTTACTAGATTAATATGAGACTTAGTTTTAGTAATGGGTAGTTAATCCAAGGAAATTAGCAATTAATTCCATAAGTTTTATTCTCTTTTTTTCATGTTAAAACTATTTATAATGTCTAATATTTATTTTATTTGGAACAATTGATTTGCAAAATAACATGACTATATATTTTAAGTAAAGGGAATCATATTTTATTCTTACTATCATAGACATTTCCAAAACGCCACTAATACGCAAATATAAACTCAAGCATATTTTGTAAATGACCCTTCAAGTTTGGAGTCAATCACGTATATTTTCAGCTATGCATAGTTAATGAGAAATGATAAAAGGATAAAGAAACTCATATTAGCTATTTTTGTGCGTACTCCTAAATCATAAAAGAATCAATTAATATGTATTTATAAACCTATTTTTATATAGCATTATTATATTTTTCTTTCAAAACCTTAGCAACATTTTGTGAATTTTATTTTAAAGAGTATTTAAAATCCTCTTTTATGAAAAATATCTTTTTTATAAGTTTTATTTCTAAATAACATCTTATTTAAAGTCTTAGCAATATTTATAAGTTTTATTTAAAATGGCATTTAAAATCCTTTTTTATACAAATTCTCACTTTGATTAATTAACCTAAGTTTGGCCGGACAACCGTAGTTAACGGATTCTAAAGGATGCCTAACCCTTTCCCTTTAGGATAATATAGAGCCCTTACCTGGAATCACATTGTTTAAGCAGACTATTAATTGAGGTTTAGTTTTAACTTTGCCTTAGTTAACCTCTAGGTGTCCTAATTCACCGTTAAATTAATTAGGTGGCGACTCCTTAAAACAAAACAAATAGGAATCACCAATATGTTGTACCCTAATTATAACCCGGTTAAAAAGGGGTATGACAACACATACATCTCGTGTATGTATTTGTTGGTGTAAATATCTATGGAGGTAAATTTTTAACGTAATCTAATTCAAGAACAACTCCCCTCTATTCCCTTTTATGCATTGAGTATATCAAGATTTTTCTTTTACACTAGCAATACATGTCCGTGTGATGCACGGATCGAACATATCTATTCACTTTAATTAGCCAGTCTTTAAGGTTTGTATTTTGAAAATAACTTTTAAAAATATTCTAATTGTTATTATATATAGCAACATATACAAAATGTATTTTATGTACCATCACTTTAGTTATAATTAAAAAATGGAGTTTAAAAATTTAAAACATATGATGGAATTAAGTCTTTGAGATGGAAAGAGTCGGACTTTTTTCTCATTGTCATGACAATGAAAGTTGTTCATCGATGTGAAAAAGAAAATTAGTAAGAATATAAGGGAAAATTAATATTTTGATTCTAAATTTTTTCTTTTAAATTCATTAATATCTTATATGTATACCGACAGGTTGATATTCATTTCAATTAGCTAACTATTCAGATCCAAACATAAGAACCATTGTTGTATATATTGGATTGTTTAAAAGCAAAACTAATAAAATATTTTTATTAAATTAATTAAAAAATATATTATAATTTTTTATATTAGCAATTATAGATAAAAAAAAATTGTTACAAAGAAATCAAAATTAGAAAGATATATGTTATATCGTAAATCACCAAATTTTAATTCCGAAATGAAAATATAAAGTAATGCATTTTATAAATGTAAAGAAACAATAATCAGAGACTGCAAATAAGAGTAAAATAAGTAAAGTATTGACAAAGAAGGAAAACGGGAATAAAAGTCACTTCCTCCCTTCACTTTTACTTGTCCACATTAACATATCAAGAAAATGAAAATTTTCTTCTTCTTATTTTACCCTTCACATTAATTACTCATTTTCAAAGAGGCTATTGAGACTATACACTAACAAATATGGATATTATGATAAAATATATACTTCATTTATTAAATCTTAAAGAATGTGACAAGTCAAAAGTGGACAAGTTATGTGTAGAAAAATTAAAATTGAAGTGCATACGTGTATACATGAGAAGAAAATGAATACTCAGTGCTATGACATATGTCCAAGTGGGATAAAAAAGTAGTTGGTTAAAGTGTATAATTTATATAACTTTTGGTACAAATTTGCATTGCTAATGTTCGTCCTCTCTTCACGTTTAAAGTATTGACAAAGAAGAAAAACGGGGATAAAAGTCACTCCCTCCGTTTACTTTTACTTGTCCACGTTAACATATCAAGAGAAAGAAATTTTTGTTCTTATTATTAATTTTACCCTTCACATTAATTACTCATTTTCAAATCCTTTTCGAAGGCTATTGAGACTTAGACCAACAAATATGAATATTATGGTAAAATATATACTCCCTCCGTCTCATATTACTTGTCACTTTTTCTTTTGCACACCCCTTAAAAAATCATAAATAAAAGATGTATTTTACTATCATACCCCTATCTCTCCTCAATAAATATATTCTAATCAAAATTGATTTTTTTTAAGAACATTTATTACTTGGGTAAGATGGGAATAGAGCTGCCATATGTAAGTTATTATGGAATGTTAGCCAAAAGAAAGACTGGCTGTGGGTCAGGTGGGTCAACGCATATTACATAAAATCATATAATATTTGGACAGCTAAGTTAGCAAATGCATCATGGGTAGTCAAGAAAATTTTACAAGCTAGGAAACACCTTGTGGCTGCTGGCTATGATGATTTATCCTTTCAACAGCTACAAAGATTCTCTATCAAACAGTTGTATGTGAGGCTTAGAGGGAATTTTACTAAAGTAAATTGGAGGAAACTGACCTGCAACAATTATGGATGCCCTAAATGGATCTTTATTCTACAAATGGCTATATGGGGAGGCTACTGACAAGAGATAGGATCGCTCAATGGGGAATCACGGACTCAGTGTTGTGTCCTCTGTGTGGTTTAATGAATGAATGCCATGACCATCTATTCTTCATGTGTGAATTCTCTGCTGCTGTGTGGAATGCCATATTAAGATGGCAAAGGGTTGCTAGGTTGGCTCAAAACTGGTAAGGAGAAGTGTTGTGGGCTGTGCAAAATGCAACGGGGAATAGCGTGAAGTCGGATCTGTTTAGAATAACTTTGGCAAGCGCTGTCTACACAATTTGGCAAGAAAGAAACACTCGCATATTTCAAGCCAAACAGAGGAGTAGTACTCAGGTGATTAAGGTAATTATCCAAGAGGTAGTATGCAGGGGATCTATGAGGCCGAGGTTGTGCAAAGAATTGGAGCAATTAAATTACTATCCAGTTCCTCCTTAGGGGAAGGCACTGAGCTAAAATGAAGCTGTGTTGCTGCGTTGGCTGTAGGTGTGAGCTGTTCTAGGTGCTGATCACAGGATATGGGACGATGTCCATTTCTGTGTTTTTTTTTAACCCACTTGTACTTAAACGTTCACTTGGTAATAAAAGGTTATTTACCAAAAAAAAAAAAAGGTAAGATGAGAAAGATTTAATTAATTTTATCTTGATTTTGTAAACGAACAAGTAATTTGGACATATATTTTTAGTAATGTTGAGTACTTCATTTATGAATAAGTAAAAGTGTATGGAGGAAATAAATATGTGTTGGAGAATCAAAATTGAAGTGCATGCGTGTATACATGAGGAGAGAATAAATATTTAGTACTATGACATATGTCCACGTGGGATAAAAAAGTAGTTTAGTAATATGGCCAAGTTCTCATGCCCCGAACCATAGTCTGGGCGTAACACGACACTCGGTGCCATACTGCATATGACCGAGCAAACCACATGGCTTGCTGAATCATCATGAGACGTATCATAAGCGGAATAAGACATGGATGCATAGCGAGCCTTTGTAAAACATAGTAAGTCCTAATATTAAATAGAAATATTTGTTTAAATCATGAATGCGGATAATATCATAAATGAGCCAAAATGGCTAACCGACTCTGAAAGTCTGACATAACCTAACTGACTTGTCTAGTCTATGAAACATCTAACATAAGTCTGAACATGAAACATACCCGCTAGGACAAAGGCCCCAACATACCTTTAAATGCACATCTTATCATGAAAATAAATAAATAATAAATGTCTAAACCCTAGAAGAGATGGCAAAAGACGATAAGTGCGAAGTCCTACTAAGCAGATGCGTCATCTTGTAAATCAGTATCTGCATCGTGAAATGCAGGCCCCCGAGCAATAAAAAGGGACGTCAGCAAATTGAATGTACTGGTATGTAAAGCAACTGAAAGAAATAACATGGGACATGGAATAACATGATAAGAAGTGAAACTGAAAACCTAGACATTAATATGAGCATGAATATATATAGTAAAACATGGTAAGTAGAGAGAACATTTCATAAACCGACAATATGATATCACCACGTGGGTACGTGGAGTCTGCTACCTCGCCGGACCAGCAGAGCCCCCATACCTTGCCAGGGTATAAGGTGTAACGTGCTTGATGGATCCTGTTGACACCTAATTTTGGTTCGACGTGCTTAAAATTAACGTTTCGGATGACCCTTATTCGTTAGAGAGCACGAAATACCATTTTTTTACACATTTTTGCATTTTTTGACACTTTATCGATAATTATCCTTATTTTATGAATTTTATCAATTTATTGTCATTTTTAAGAATCATTAATTTTGCACATGTACAGCGTAATACTACTATTTTGTGTAATTAATAATTGTTTCATTATTTTATAGCAGTACATTTTTTGTATCTTATACATTAATATTTAAATTTTATACTTACATTATTATTTATACATGTATTAACAAACTATATTTTAGTACAGTCCGTCAGTGCAGAGAAAATCGAAACAATTAATTTTTAAACGCAGAACAAAAATTCGATCAAGTCAAGGTCTTATCACTTTTTAAAAAAATGTGACATTTGAAGTGACGGGTTAAATTCTTAAACCATTGGTTAATAGATTTTTATACATTAGTTAAAAGATGTGAAGGATCAATTAGGCAATAACCCAAAGACTAAAATGAGTATTAATGGGACAAGAAGAGGCATGCTATTATCCAATGTACAAAAGAATGGGTCTTTTTGTATTATAAGGGGTCGTTTGATTTAAGGTATAAGTTGGGTTATCCCAACACTAATTTTTATACCATGTTTGGTATAAAGTATAAATTAGTGCTGAGATAAATTTATATCTTATACCAAACATGGTATAAAAATTAGTGCTGGGATAACCTAACTTATACCTTCTTAACCCACTTATACTGGAATGATATAAAATAATTTCAATAGATGGAATAAATTAATTCCGGGATTATAATTCCGGGACTAATGAGTCCTTAAACCAAACGACCCCTAAGAGAATAGGAGGGGTTCATTAGCTTTTTGATCCCAAGTTTTGACCTCTTTTCCAATTTTCAGATTTTCTTTTTCTCCTAAACTCTCTCAATATCTCTAAAGTCATCCCTTTTTCCCACCTTCTCCGACCAAGGCTACTGCCTCGCCGGAGTTCTAGACCAACACCACTAGCCCGTTTCTCCATCCTCACTGTCGCTCTTCTCCGGCGAAGCCGTGAACCACTATTACCTCATTGCTCCCTCTCGTCTCTCTCTCCCCCTCTCTCTATTTCCTTTGTTCGGTGCTGCCGGTGTTGATCACCGGACGGCCAGTGACGAACCTCCACCATGGCGACACACCCCCGCCACCACGAACCAGATGACACCAAACAGCCCCTTCCTTGTTTTGAGCTTCACTACCACGAAATTCACATCACCGTGCACCACTGCTCCTCCTTCCTCTTCTCACCCTTTGCGCTGCCTTTTTACTCCATTAAGAAATATTCTTCAAGCTCACTGGGAGAAACGTCCAGATCTGCCCGTTTCATGTCGTTTTTGCGCGTCTTTTGGTGTTGCTCCAGCAAATCGCCATTGAAGCAACGCCATTAGTCGCCTAGTTAATTTCTTTTTAAAATGCTAATGTTTCTGCTACTTTGCAGATTTGGCCGGAGCTTTTAAGCTCTGGGAACTATAATGTTTTATGTGCGTAGTGGCATTCACAGCTGCCTTGTTTCACTAATATCTTGCTCTTTGCTCTGTAGTTTTTTTACTTTGCTACTGTGCTGCTCGTTTAAGTTGTTTCGTTTTCGTTTGGTTGATGTCCCTCTATTAATTTTGGACTGTTTTGCCCTCTTTTAATTTTATTAAAGTGATAAACAACCACTGCAATGGCCGATGAAGAAATTTTCGTCGATTTTCAAGGCCTCCTGTGTACAAAAGAGGGATTTTTATTTTAAGTTTATTTATTATTTCTTTAATTCATTCGATAACTATTTATTCTCTTACTAATACTTTTACTAAGTGTTTATACAGGTACCCGGAGACACATTCCGAAGACGACACTTGAAAGGAACCGAAGACTTCATCCAGTCCTTGTTTGTATTTACTTTCACGCGTTATTTAAAATTGTACAAAATATAAACTTGGAGTAGTGAAAACTTCACTTTAATGTTGGGCTGGTATATTTAATTACTTGTCGCTTATATGTTTAATTTAAAATTTTCCATTCGCTTTAGGCAAGACTTAGGCCATCAATACTTTCATAAATAGATTAAATTGACTTGGTATAAATATTTTGTTAATTAAATTAACAATTTCGGCGTTTGGACAAAAATACTAGTCCATCCTTTATTTTATAATCTTTACACACTTTTAATACAATGTACATCTTATATTGTTTCGTATACACTATGCATATTTTAGTCAAGTTAAATTCACATTTTTGACACTAGGTAAATACGAGGTCGTCCATTTAAAAATCGTTCATTCTTTAAAGTCAATATATCTTTTTTACTCATTTTTTTATATATAATTTCTTATACTTATTTTTTATCAATTTTTTTTACTATCCGTTTGTTCCGTATTCTTTTGATAGGATGTTCATTAAATGAACACTCTTTTTAACTAAACGATAGAAACAAGTCGAATTAATTTCACTTTTCTTAATAATTTTGTCATATAAACTCTTTACACCAATGAATATTCGCAGATTATTTTTTACATTCTTTATGCACTAATATATCTAGTTATACAATTCTTTAGACATTTTATGTTTGATATACACTCTTTTATACTTGAAATACATTCTTTATATCATATACATACATTCTTTTTTATACATAGACACATTTTTTATATACTTGATACATCTATACTCTTATATTTTTTATACTTCTTTTATATAGTTATATATATTATTTACACCAACTGATATATCTTTTGTGGCAATAGATATATACTCATTTTACTAACTAATACACTACTATCGAACGGGGTATGTTTTCTTTACAATCCTTTATACATTCCTATCGATATACATTCTTTAGAAATACTTGATACTTGATATACATATATTTTTATACATTGTATATACTTAGTATAGTATCACCTATTGTAGCTTTTAATGAAATCACAACATTTTAAAAACAGGTAATAATGATGATAAACAGATACATAATCCCCCTCTAGTGTTCAGTTAAACTAAGATTAAGGACTGTCTTCGGATAGGCTCTGAGGGATGCTTAATACCTTCCCCTCGGGGTAAATAAAACCCTTATCTAGAATCTCATAGGTTTTGTGGACTAAAAATGGAGTAGACATACAAATACATATAGGTTTCCCTAAAAATAAGGTGGTGACTCTAACCCTTTTTAAACCGGTTAGAAGAATTGAAAAGTTGCAAACTATCTTGGACCAGTTCAAAATAGGGCGTAACAGATCCATTCAGTGGAAAATTAAGGAATCGTCCTAACTGGGCGGAACGATCCTTATCCTACAGTGTCTGCGTAGTTTCAAGCTATCTGAGCCTTCTCGGTAATTTGTGCAACTCCAAAAAACATGAACATGATATAATTGGCTAAGAAGCCCTTGATTTTCGTGACATAACTTGTAAACATGGTTTCATGAAAGCATGACTTGTATTTAGCATGTATGTATCTTGTATCATGGCTTGCTTTAGTGATGGATTATCTGACGCGGCGAATTCAAGGTGAGGTATCATGGTGTATGTTATTTGCGGATGACATTATCTTGATCGACGAGACACACAGCGGAGTGAACGCTAAGCTGGAGCTTTGGAGACAAACTCTGGAGTCTGAAGGGTTCAAGTTGAGTAAGACCAAGACAGAGTACATGGAGTGCAAGTTCAGTGACGTGACACATGAGCCTGGCGTGAAAGTGAGGCTTGGTACCTAGGCCATCCCAAAGAAAAGAAGTTTCAAATATTTTGGGTCTATTATACAAGAAAATGGGGATATTGACGATGATGTCTCACATCGTATTGGCGCAGGGTGGATGAAATGGAGGCTTGCTTCAGGAGTGCTGTGTGATAAGAAGGTGCCACCAAAACTTGAAGGTGGGTTCTACAAAATGGTTGTGAGACCGACCTGGTTGTACGGGGCAGAGTGTTGGGCAGTCAAGAGCTCTCACGTCCAAAAGATGAAAGTTTCGAAAATGAGAATGTTGCGACGGATGTGTGGGCACACCAGGCGAGATAGGATTAGGAATGAAGATATCCGGGATAGAGTTGGAGTAGCATCAGTGGAGGACAAGATGAGGGAAGCGAGCCTGAGATGGTTTGGGCATGTGAGGGGGAGAGGCACAGATGCCCCAGTGCGGAGGTGTGAGAGGTTAGCCATGGATGGTTTCAGAAGAGGTAGGGGTAGGCCGAAAAAGTATTAGGGAGAGGTGCTGAGACAGGACATGGCGCAGGTTCAGCTTACCGAGGACATGACCTTAGATATGAGGTTTTGGATGACTCAGATTAGGGTAGAAGGCTAGTAGGTAGTCGCTGTTTCGATCTATAGTTTATTGTCCTTTGTTTTTTGCTACTATATGTTGTTTCTTGTACTTCGATTATCTTATTTATCTGTGGTAGCTACTGCTCCCTTTTTTCAGACTGCTCTATTTTGACTTATTCGGTTTCTTTAGTTTCATTTGCATTTTGCTTTGAACTGCTTGTGCTTATCTAACCTTTCTCGTTGTGTTTTGTCTTGAGCCGAGGGTCTTTCGGAAACAGCCTCCCTCTCTTCCGAGATAGGGGTAAGGTCTGCGTACACTTTACCCTCCCAGACCCCACATTGTGGAATTTCACTGGGTATGTTGTTGTTGTTGTTGTATCTTATATCATGGCACGAGAGTAATTATATAATATAATTGCATGAAAACTTGTAAAACATGTAGTATATTTCTTGAAAATATCATAATAGTCATAATTCCTTATAGTTATTGAGAATATGTCCTAATCTATGAAAAACCCATGCTTTGCATCCTATGGGTTCTTACATGCAAGTAGATAGAAACTCTACATACCTGGTAACGCTCCAAACTCGTAATGAAAATCTGAACTTTGAATAAGAATCCCAAAGCCTAGTTTTGAATCCCTTTAATTGGGTTTTCTTGAAAACCCTTTGTTAAGATCATGAAATTCCTACTTAGAATTCATGGAAAATTGATGAAATTCACTTAGGATGGTCTTAAGGAGCTTACCTTGATGCTTGGAGAAAGTGAGAGGGGAGAACTTTCGTGTTAGGGTTTGAGAGGAATGAGACTTATGAAATAAAACTGAATTCCCGTCTTTTAATTGTCTCAATCGCGACACTGTTACGGACCGTGTTACGATCCGTAACGCGTGTTATGGTCCGTAACACTAGACCGTAATGCGTGTCAAATTTCCAGAGAGGGTCCAAATTTTGAGGTTGGGTTACGGACACGAGATACAGACCATATCTCGTGTTACGGTCCGTAACGATGAACCGTCCTTGGGCCTAAGTTACGAGACAGTGATTTTTCGAAGCCATACCCGTTACGGTATGAACGACGGTCCGTAACACATGTTACGGTCTGTCCCTTAAAGTCGTAACGCTGGGTTTTCCGAACTGAAACATATTTCCGATTCCAACACTCTCCTTCTTGGGTTTCTAACCTCCTGAGTCATGAATATGGTTTAGTACGGATTTACGAGGTGTTACACAAGTAATATGGGACGGAGGGAGTACTTCATTTATTAATTCTTAAAGAACTTGAAAAGTCAAAAGTCAACAAGTATAAGTGCACGGAGGAAATAAATGTGTCGGAGAATTAAATTTGAAGTGCATACGTGTATGCATGAGAAGAGATAAATATTCATTACTTTGACATATGCCCATGTGGGATAAAAAGTAGTTGGTTAAAATATAAAATTTATATAGCTTGTGGTACAAATTTTTATTGTTGTGTTTGTCCTCTCTTCACACTTATATATATTAGAAATGTTCGCTTTATCGAATCGATAAAAAATTAATAATATTTCTTTCAATTTGATTATCATTATTAAGTGACTTTTTGTCAAATTTAGTGAGAATCAGAATTCAAATTAATTTTTTAAAAAGTACTGTAAATATGAGCAATTTAGTAAAAGAAATATTTAATTATATGAAGTATGATATAATACTTATCATAATATTTGTGTGATTATAAAAAGATGTTAGTAGGAGTAAATAAAATTTTAAAATTAAAAAGTTTTTAAATATAAAATAGATTTCTTAAAAATAATACTACATAAATAAAATGAAATAAAACAAAATAGTACTCATGGAGGAGTAACTAATTTCACTAAGATATAAGTAAGCATCATGCGTTTTAAAGCCGTGCGGGCCTAGATTCAAATCGGACAATATTACTAGCGGGCTGGGCTGTTACAGATGATATCAGAGTTCAATTGAGTTTAGGAAAATCCCGGGTAGCCGGGATACATTTTTTCGTGCGGATTGCCCTTCAAAGGCACTGATCTTTAATTTTTGCCCCTTAAATTGGTGGTCTTTAATTTTTGCCCTTCACCTAATATCCCGATGTTCTGGGTTCAAACCCCAGCTCAGTGAAAAAAAAAAAAAGAATTTCGCAAGGCAGAGGTTTGTAGCAAAGTTAGGCCTATTCGGGCAAAAGTTAAGCTTTAAGACAAACTTTTACTCAAAATTAGGTCTATTCGGACAAAAATTAAGCCTTAAGGCAGAGGTTTGTAAAGTTCCAACTAGGTTAAAAATAAAAAATTGCCTGAAGGCAAACCTCTGCCTTAAAGCAGAGTTTTGCCTTCTGGTGAAAGCAAAACTCTACCTTAAGGTAGAGTTTGAAACTCTGTCTGAGGTAGAGCAAAACTCTGCTTGCGAATCCAAGCTCTACCTTGCGATTTTTTAAAAAAATTTTGACTGAGCGGGGGTTCGAACCCGAAACGAAGGGCAAAAATTAAAGACCAGTGCCTTTGAAGGGCAATCGTTCAAATGACCTGACGGGACAAGTAAGCAGGCCTTACACACCTAGTGATACATTTTAAAGCCGTGTGGGCTTAGACCCAAAACAAACAGTATCACTAGCGAATTGGGCTGTTACATATATACTTAATCTCATAAGATAATCCTCGAAAAAGAGAAAAAAAGAGAGAACGCCATACTTTTGGTTGATAATGCACGGAAAAGGATACGATTGTAACAATAGAGGAGAAGAGATAATTTTAATTATAGTGATCTGTCTATGGCTTAGATGTCAAACTGAAAGGGACAATATCACAACATCTATCTTTACTTGCGTACCCAATAATCTTTTTGCACCTTAACACATGTGTTGTTTATTGAAAATATTTTCCTATTTAAGAATGATTACGTAATTCTTTTGCATGTGATGTAAAATGAAAATCTAAAAATGTTGGTTCAATTTTGTGTTTTCTTAATAAGTGACATCACGTTTACTTATTGAAGACGAGAATAATAAATGTCAACTATTATAATAAAAACATTTCGTAGCAAGCATTCACGTATATAAGAAAAAAAATATAAATTTTAACTTCTTTCTGATTGACACTATCTTTTCTATAATTAAATTAATTATAGAAGTAAAATTAATTTTAAATTTATTTTAAAAGTGATTTAAAATTTAAAAGCACCATTTGAAAAGACACAATATATTGTGAAAAGGTGTTACCCATTGAAAATCATCAACAACATATATAGATCTTTGGACTCTTCATCATTTTCATTCTCTTCAAGAGTTCGTTTTATTTCTTATTCTGAATTCCTACAAAAGCAGTCGAGAGATTTAAAAGGGTTCTCCGGAATTTCAATTTGAGTGCACATTAGAAGATTCATGAGTGGTTCATTGTATCTTGGGAGTAAAACGTCACTTTGCTATTTGCACCAGGATAGCGATGGGAATCTACTCTGAAGACAGCGCCATCCATGGTGTGCCTTGAACCGGATTTTCCAATTTCAACTCTGTCTTATCTTTATTATTGTTATTATATTTTATTTTTCTCTTAGTTATTCTTCTTAATGTAATCATCTCTAATATTTTCCCAACAATTTCAGATTAGATTCCTATTTTTTAGTTAAGAAGAAATGATTATTGAATTGTCTGCGAAAAGAGAGAAAAAGAAAAGCAGAACTTTGCATGATCTCTCGTATCGGAAGACAAAAGTATTATACTCCAATATTTAAATTACTAGAATAAAAGTTGGAACTTGAGAATGGTAAATTTGGCATTTCATTGGTATAATTTATGAAAAATCTTAGGCTTTGTATTTCACCAAGCCGTTGGAACTCTTAACAAAACTACTAAATTGTGCATACAATTTCACCAAAAAATTGGCGCTTCGTTACTTTCAGATTTTGTTTGTGCTTTGTGTTCTGGAGAAATCGCAACGTGAACAACTTTAGCATATCAATTTTGTGTTTCGATTTGGATCAGCGAATTATTACTGAGCACTACTTGCATCCGCTAAATCGAAAAGAAATTGTAAAACTTTACATTAAGTGAATGGGCATTGACAACGGAGTCCTAGTGTGCAACGGGCAATTCTAAGAGAGAAGACGCAACTCCAAGATGTAATGATGAGTTCGAAGGAGTGGGATATATAGGCATCAATTGCTAAGTGATGAATGAAGAGAAAGTGGCAACAAAATCGGGTTCTACTTTCTTAACTTTACTTATTGATAATTGATTTATATCTATCCATTGTGATTTTGTGAAATCTGATTTTATAAATATTAGAGTAAATAATTCACTTTGTGATGATGTTGATATCCATGATTATTAGGATTAACATTTTTGTGTGTATGATTTGTTATTATTGCATAAAGATCGTATGTAAAATTTATTTTCAAGTTGTGAGATGATATGAATTATTTTATTTATAAGGATCATAGAAATACTTGAAAATTATTTTTATCATTTTAAGATCATGAGAAAGAAAGAATACAAAGTAAATATCTTATTAAAAAAAAAAAAATCTATACTTGAATATTGTTATATGTATTTGAGATCCAGAGAATATGAGTGAGTGAATTGATTTTTCTTTATATGTGATATGAAAAAGCACTTGTATATTTAAAGTGTGGTGGTGTTTGGCGTGTGATGAGGCTTCATTAATTTTGAGTATGAGAACTTATTCAAATTGGTGGCAGAAAGTATAAGGGAATTATTATGGCATTTTGAGGTCATAAAAAAAAAGATATTTTTATGTAGACATGATTTTGGAATTTATTAATCGTTTAAAAACTTACAAAATTTGAAGTCTTTCCTATGGCTTGTGAAGAACATAATATATGTTTAATTATTCTCTTTTTGAATGAACTTGTTTCATGCTTAAATATGCATGTGATTAAGTCATATTAACTTTAGATAAGGGATTATGCGTGGTATTAATTTGTGATCTTACTTCTACTTGCATAATAACATAAATATTGAAGTCCATACGTTACATATAAAATGTGGGGGCAACACATGTGAATACTTGTTACAATTTATTTGAGACTAATGTGTATGCTCAAATAGTTTAAACATGAGAAATAAACCTTTTACAATGTGAGACCTTATTATGTGATTATCTTAGTTGAAATTAAAGGAAGTTAGATGTGAGAGATATCATTAAGGCGAAAAATTTCCTTCCAAGAGAAAATATTTCAAGAAACATGTATTCTTTGATTTAGTTTAAATTTTGTATATATGATGGCCCTCTATGTGATGGTATGACTAGTAAAATGGTTTGAGAATTAATCGATATTACCATTGTCGAAAAGCCTATTCTAATTGTTTGCTTTTCTTTGTAAATTGTGGAATTGCTATTGCAAAATTCAAAATGGAAGAAACATCCAAGCTTCAGGCAGAAAACAATTATGAGTGACTTAAAATCAGAGTAATTGTGTTGGAATGCATTTCTTCAAGACATATTGTGGATCAACAAATGGGAAGAACTTGCATAAAGCAAGTTGTAGTTCTAAAAAGGAATGAGACTGAAGCCCTTAATTTGTAATTACCGACGGTGGCGACCCAACCTTACTGATTGGATATCCCATGACGAAGGTTCAATGTGGTAACAACAAGTTGTACAGTAATTGAAGAAGTACCACAACTTTTCTTTCCCTTCGTGAATGATTAATTATCATGCTACTTGATGTAACATGTAGGAAAAGTACATATTCTGAATGAATTCATAGCAAATGATGATGGATATGCTTCCGTTACACATATCCTTGAAGAATTCGCCTATTCGAGTGTGGCTGTGAGGCAACAACCTATGAGAATGAGCTTTTCTCTAGAGCACTCGTGAACCAAGATATGAGCGTAAGGCCGTTAATGCGCAACCCCGTTTATGAACTCAACAAAAATCTCTTCTAATGTGTATGTTGAATTGAAGATTGGGCTACAAGGTCCCAGTTCAAGACTTTAGCTCACTATGGTCCTTCCGATTGGATTTCATCATACTAAGTGAGGTTCAAGTCCACAAGACACCTTCACTGACATCATTATAAAAGTCTATTTTCGTACTCTTTAAATTCTTGATTCATGTGGGGGATTGTTGGAATTTATTTTAGAAGTGATTCAAAATTTAAAAGCACCATTTGAAAAGACACAATATATTGTGAAAATGTGATACCCATTCTTTAAAGGATACACCTATTCATTTTGTGAAAATGTGATACCCATTCTTTAAAGGATACACCTATTCATTGTGAAAAGGTGTCATCCAATCTTAAGGAGTACAATCATTCTTGAAAAGGTGTGATCAATTTCTATACGTACATATCCCACTGCAGAAAATCATTAATAACAAAATAGATCTTTAGACTCTTCATCATTTTCACTCTCTTCAAGAGTTCGCTTTATTTCCTTTTCTGAATTCCTACAAAAGCAGTCGAGAGATTAAAAAGGGTTCTTCGGAACTTCAATTTGAGTGCACATTAGAAGATTCCTGAGTGATTCATTGTATCTTGAGAGTAAAACGTCATTTTGCTATTTGCACCAGGGTAGCGATCAAAATCTACTCTGAAGACAGCGCTATCCATAGCGTGTCTTGAATCGGATTTTCCAATTTCAACTCAATCTTATCTTTATTGTTGTTACTATATTTTATTTGTCTCTTATTTATTCTTCTTAACGTGATGGTCACTAATATTTTTCCAACATAAACCACAAACAATGTCTTGTCAAATCAAACTGAAATACTAACAAATGAGGATCTTCTTTTGGAAATGGAAAAAAATACAAGGTACCAGGGGCTACCATCTATTAAATAATCAATTTATTTGATAAATTAATTAAACAAGATGAGGTGAGCTTTTGGAAAGTATGACCCACCAATCCGGTCATAAATTGTGAAGATTCAATTGCAGTATTTACAAAGTATTGTTCCTTAAAAGGGAACGCTATGAATTACTACTATTATTCAGAGAATTAAACTAAATAAAAATATGTACTATGACATTTTATTATTTTCTTAAGATACTTATTTATTTAAAATTTAATATTTATAATCTAGCTTTCTTTTTATATCATTCCTAATTATATGTATTATATCTCAAAAACAAATCTAAAATATATTTGAATTTACATCGAAATTTGATGTGTCAACTTTCCTTTATCAACATTTCATTTGGCTAACCAGTTTATGGTCAATATCGTATTTCGAACTCTCCTTCTCCTCTCTTCTCTGTTGTTGTTGTTGTTTGTTTTTTTTTTTTTTTTTTAAAGAAATAGAGTCGTGTAATTTGCCTTTTTTTGGTATCCAAAGCTTGTTGAAATTTGAAGTGCCACTATTCGAATAGGTTAAGGTAAACTCGTTCTATTTTTGGAGAATATAATCTACTCCCTCCGTTCACTTTTGCTTGTCCACTATACTAAAAATAAATCTTCATTTTTTATTTGTCCACTTTAGCATATCAAGGAAAGACAAAAAAATAATCTTTGTTTTACCCTTAACATTAATTACACATTTTCAAATCATTCTCCAAGTTCAATGAGACTATACATCAATTAACATGGGTATTATAGTAAAATACATACTTCATTTATTAATTCTTTAGGGGCTTACAAAGTCAAAAGTGGACAAGTAAAAATGAACAGAGGGAGTAAATACCTTAGGTAATGTGAGGTAATCATTAAAGGCTCACAATGAATTATTTGTTCAGAATAAATTTCTAAATTAATTTAGTATTTATTTCGTTCATAATTTGTTTTGTTTACGATTGGTCTGAAATAGTTTCGCGCAGTTCCTGAGAAGATAAGATGAGGAGATGACGATGGCAATTGTTCGATTCCTTCTCTACTTTTGTATTCTTGATTTAACATGCCCTCAATTATTTTATATTTTTCTGAATTATTATTTTTGCGGAATCGTAAAAGCCTTCTACATTGTCATTTGTCAAGTTGCAAACTTGTGTCCCCAAATTTCGACAAGGTGGTTTTCAATTGAGATCAATATTACGTGAAAGAAGCATACTATAAATTTATTTATTTGATATATAAATAAGTTATTCGTGATACATCATAGTTGACACATCAATGCCGAAAGATTTTTGTACAAATAAAAGAAAAATCAAAGAGAAAAGATAACTAATTCAATCCAAATGAAGATATAAAACTTATAAGTCCTGAATTTGCCATTAAATTTATAGGTCGTCTGAATATTGGATTCCCAATTAATTAAGTATGCATTATATTTAATGAATTTACTAATGCAAATACAAGGTCTAACAAAAGCTATTGGATTTGTCCAACTGTAAATATTACTCCACCTTTGTCGGTGCAAATAAGTGTGTTGACATTTAATTAATTTGTTAGCACCGCATCAATGGTTATGGTGAGATGGATAGAATAATTTCATCCTTAAGTAAAAATCTTGGGTTCGAATTCTAACGAAAAAAATTCTAAATCACGTGACGTGAATCTGAATAAATCAAAGACCTAAAACGAGTGTCGAACATTGGGCCGGAAACTAAATACTACTCCATCCGTCTCAATTTATGTGACATTTTTTTTTTTAGTACTCACTCCCAAAAATAATGACAACCTTTATATATTTAGAAGTAACAATTTAACTTTAAGCTTTTATTTTATCTTTAATGAGATGATTTACAGTTACTTAAATATTTATATCTTTAATGGAGGTTTGTTTTTTTAATGGTAGGTTTGGAAACTCTCGGTGGAAGTCCTCGTCCACAGAAGTTGGAGATTAAAGTTGACAGATATGGGGTGGTGAAAATTGAAAACGAAAGTCATGGGGAGTCATTTTGAAGGGTCTGAATTGATTACTCCATATTAGTAGTGACTTTTTACCTACCCAAAGAAATGGCGTTCTTGTGTTGGAACAAATTATGGGCATGCACGTAGCTTTGTTTCAACCTTCATATGCATATAGTAGTACCATATTTATCAAATATTTAGGGCTCGTTTGGTTTGAAGGCAAGATATGTTGGGATTAATTATGTCGGAATTATTTATATTATGATTAACCATATTGCGACTAGTTATTCTGGTATTGTTTTTTATTGATAGTTTGGTTCGTTGTATTAAAAATAACATGCATTGCATAATTTCTAAAATGAAGTTGTTTGCTTACAAAAATACACTCTACCTTATTTAGTAGAAAAAGGGCTTGAGGGCCTCAGGAGGTATTTTTGCCATTTTTATTATTTTATCCAAGTATGACAATTCCTGGTACTATTATTCCACCATCTGGCGGGGATAACTTGTAACACCTCGTGCATTCGGGCTAAGATTTGACTCGTAAGACCGGGGTATAATGTACCCAATTTGAGTAGTGTATAAATGGTGTTTGAAACCCAATCAAGACATGAGAAGAGTCCTTGAGCAAAAGAAAGTCGGAAGCTACCCTACGGAGCGTGTTTTCAAGTGAGTTTGCACCATATCTGAATTAAAATGAGTATACGGAAATATCTGTAAGGAATTTGGGCAAATTTCCTTCGTGAAAGTTGTAGATCTTTGAAATACCTTTCCAACGGTATATTATGGATGTCAAACAGACATTTTTACAAAAAGTTATGCCCGTTTTACTAAAACAGTGTTCTGTCGATTTACGGTGGAATCTACGGGCCGTAAAAATTATACGGGCCTTAGATTTGGGCCGTAAAACTGGTCCAGAAAGCCCAAATCACTGTAATTGATTTACGGTGGGATCTAAGGTCCGTAAAACTTTTACGTGACGTAAAATAGGGCGTAAAATGGGTCCGATAGCAATTATAAAACTTCGTTTTAAGGTTTTTTCACTTCATTTTTCACACCGTCAAGCCCTAGAACGACCTTCTATTCTCTCCCATAATCAATAACACCAAGGTAAGCCTATTCTAATCATTCCAAGTCAATTCTAATATATATCCTTGTAATCTAAACAAGAAATCATCATTCCTAAACTAGGGTTTTCAAGAAAACCCATCTCAAGGTTCAAGAATTCAAGATTTTGAAAATCTTCTTCAAAGCTCAAGTTTTTAATTCAAGTTTTGGAGCGACTAAGGTATGTAGAGTTACTATCTATATGTGGGAACATCATTGTTCTTCCCCACGCCTCATAATCCATAAATTATGATTCTTTACGAAAACTAGAGTTTCTATACCATGCTCATGATAACCCTAGGTCCATGTCCATGATTATATTATCTATGAATTGTTATAATTCCATCATTGAGTTCTTAATATTCCTTTATGATTATTAAGAATTTGTCCGTAATTTATGAAAAACCCATATATCTCATTCCATGGGTTCATGCATGCTAGTTTATGATATATTATGCTATTTCAAGAAAATACTATACATGTTTTACAAGTTCATGCAAGTAATCTATAATTCATGATATCCATGTACAAGCAAGTTATATTCATGAAAATCATGGGCAGCAAGTGCCACTTATTTTACATGTTCATGTTTTTGGGAGTTGCTTTAATTACCGAGGAGGGCTTCAGATAGCCTGAAACTACGTAGCCACCGTAGGATGAGGATCGCTCCACCCATGTCCCGGACGATCTCTCATAATGACTGGATCCTTTCATATTTTATTAAATCTCATGTTCCCTGTCAAGGACTGAGTGTTCCGTTGGCGGGACGCAAGCACCAGACCATGGATCGGTTATAAGTTATTGCTCTCCCTACTTATGATATTTTTACCATGTTAAATATATATATATATATATATATATATATATATATATATATATATATATTGTCACACCTCGTTTTAACCCGGATGGATTTAGGAGTATGACGTATTGGTGATTCCTATTTATTTCGTTTTAAGGAGTCGCCACCTAATTAATTTAACGGTGAATTAGGACACCTAGATGTTAACTAAGGTAAAGTTAAAACTAAACCTCAATTAATAGTCTGCTTAACCAATGTGATTCTAGGTAAGGGCTATATATTATCCTAAAGGGAAGGGGTTACGCATCCTTTAGAATCCGTTAACTTACGGTTATCCGACCAAACTTAGGTTAATTAATTAGGGCTAAAGATGCAAATATTTAATTAAAGAAAATAGCTTATAAATACTGCTAAAGTTTTAAAGAAAATATAAAACGTTGCTTTAGAGAAAATATAATGATTTGCATAAAAGAAGATTTTAAATGCCATTTTGAACAAAACTTATAAAAAATTGCTAAAACTTTAAATAATAATGCTTTTTAAAATAAGATTTACATAGAATATATAGATAGAAGAAAACGCGGATTTGTGCAGTGTTTTAATAAATATTTGAAACAACTCAAATGGTGAGATATTAATTATTCCTTTTTTTTTGCGATTTAAGAGTATAAATAAAAATACAAAATAGCTAATGTAAATTTCTTTATCCTTTTTTATTATTTTTTATTTAACGATACTCAGCCAAAACCATGCACAATTTGAAACAAATATTGGAAAAGTAAAATTGTTTTCGAAAATATATTTTGAGTTCATATTGGCCTATCCATTACATTTGAATTCTTTGAGATAATAAGCCTAAACCGTGATTCCTTTAGCTCAAAATATATGTATAGTTATGCTATTTTAAGAGTCGATTATTAAGATACTATAAATAACCTTAAAGAAGGAGAAACAAAACTTATGGAATTGATTATTAATTTCTTTCTTAAATTAACTACCCATTTCTAAACCTACCAATTTCACTAAGATTTGTCTAAATTAACAAAATAAAATGTTAGTCATGCAATACAAATTAAATGCTGAAAGAATAAAGCAGAGGAATAAATAAAATTGAATGGGTTCAGCCCATTTTTAAAAGAACTGTTGCAGTCGGGGCTGCTGTTGGGCTTTGGCCCGATAATAATTTATAGGCTGCTATGGACTGTTGTTGCTGTTATGGGCTGGACAGTGGTGACTCGAAAATATTATGTCGGGCCTTTAGCCCAACACCGAATGCGGAAGACGAGCCCCCTCGGACTCGTATGCGAAGATCATGCAAAGAACGAAAGGACAAGGATTAGTATACGATAAAAGACTGAGGTCTAAATGAAGAAACTAAATACGTAGATTGAATTATCCTATAACACAATAATGGGACATTTAGAGGAAATATTCAAACCCAAACAATGCCGTAATGGAAAAAGACGGCTGAAGCACATGTAGTTTATATCATTGAATAATTTAGGCCCAGATACTAAACGAAACAGTCGAATAAACAACCAACTATCAATCGTATTAAACGTAAGAGTATATAAAAGTTAATAGATGCAAATGACGCAACTTACTCACAGAACTGAAATCTCATTTATTGAATCATTTAGTGCGGAATTAAGCGACCAACTATCAATCATACATCTAAATCACTTTATAAATAAGTCCACATACCAAGCCACTCAAATTAAGCATGGGCATTCGAATGTGTTACCAACAGCCATAATCCAAAGCTTACGATTCTAAGCAAACGACTGAAACACAAAGCGTCGATAGACACTTGGAACATCGAGTCTCAGAATTTCGACAGATTCAACAGAGAAGACAAAAAGGAATGTAATAACTTAAAAATAGGATTATGTCGAAACTGTTTTTGGAACAAAAAAATGAATGGAGTTTTCATGAACAGAGGGATATGGCAACATCTCACACAGTTTGGACATGATAAAGATCAGATAACAATACGATGACTCAGAAACTTGCGTATTCACAAATGCTGAAGTTAAGTCGAAAATCCTTAATCTCTAAAAGAACCGTTTTGAGACGTGTAATACCATAACAACAAATCAAATGGCAAGGCTTCATATTTATAATGCTGTACAGCAAACCAAACAACGACACATTTTAAGAATAATGCTTGACTTAAGAAACCTAACACAGAGAAATCATTTTTTGTTATGTTGTGGACTAGATAAAACAAACAACTTATGTTGACACCGAACTCTCCATCTCTGACTTATGAATCGACATGGGGGCATATTTGTTACAGTTTTAAGGCAGAGATTACTGTATGTTAGTTAAGGATTATTAATTATACTATTTGATTAAACAAGCCAATACACAGATGTAGATTCATACTAAGGTAATCTTCAGATAATGCAAATATGAACAAACATCAAGATTGAGGCTAACTAAAACATAGTCATATATTTTGTTCTATTTTTACCAAACAGCTGTTGACACCCAATTTTTTCCCGCCTCTCCTCCGAAATACCTATTTACGCTTCTAATATTTTTGGAAAATTAAAAAATATATATATTTATATTTTTACTATAATTATTAGCCTCTTATCAATACCGACATTTCATTATTCTATTACAGTTACCAGCCATCATTATTATTATTATTATTATTATTATTATTATTATTATTATTATTATTCACATCTTTATCATTTTAGCATATTTTACCAGCTTACGCACACGCATCGCATTTATATTTGCATAATTAAATAATAGTGTTTATTTACTGTGGAGTTTCGAAATATTATTGCACGGCTATTACAACGCCATTTGCTATCTGAGCACTAATAATTACATATTTTATATTGAGTAATATTTTAACACAAGTTATTTAAATGTAGTAACCCAATCAACCCATACTATTTTCGGACCAATTCATAAAATCAGCTCACATATTCAGCCAATTCAGCCCAAATAATTACCCGACCCGGTCGGCCCAATATCTTTTCCTAAACCTAAATCCCTTCCCCCCTTTTCTCTTTCTCTTTCTCTCATCCCCACCATCCGCCGCACGCTCCCTTCGCTCCCCTCTCTCTCTTCTCATTCATCATCTTCATCATCTCCATCCCCCACCACGCCGTTCCCTTTACCCCACCACCGCCGCTCCTTTTCATCACCTCCCAACCCCACCATCGCCGTCTGCTCCCCCCGCTCCTCTTCCGTTTCCCCCCGCTCCTCTCTCTCTCCCTTTCCCGCTCCCTCTCTCTCTTTCTTCTACACATACAAAAAACCTATAAATAGTCGGGTGGAATCGTTTAGAAAGGAGAGGTTGGGAGAACCCCCAAAATCGCCTTGCAAAAACGAACTCTGGAACCCGGAAATCCCCTGAGAAGAACAAGTTTCTGAGGGGGAGAAGGAAGAAAAGGGATTTTTTTTTGAGATTGAAAAAACCAAAAAAAGAACAGATTCTAAAATCGCAAGAACCCTCGGGAAGAATCTGGAGAAGTTTTCAATTCAAAATTCCCCAAGAAACAGTTTTTTTTTAGAACCCCCTTTACAAGAAAGACGAGTTCTGGAATCGCTTCGAAATCTCCCTAAAATATCAGTTTCGCGAGCAAATTGTAATATTATTTTAGTCGGGTCAAGATATATTAGATCTCGATTTATATTCGTTACCTTGTTGTCGCTGTAAATCCGAGTATATCGCAAAATTTGGATTCGTTAGTAGTCGGGTAGATCGAAGGACCCGAAGCGTCCTCTCGCTGCACTCAAAAGAGGTAAAACAACTTCCCTTTTAGTTGATTTGGTTTCAATCCTGTGTTTGAAAAAATGTTTGTGTGTCCATACATGTTAGTTGTCATAGTTGGTTTATTCTCAGTTTAGTAGCGTGGTGGTCTTGCGGTGTAGTCCATTCTTATAGAGTTGATTAGGGTTTGCTAATCGTGTGATTAGAATATCTTGATTTTGGGTATACGTTATATGTTTAGTTTAAGTTTATATATCATGTTTGATTTTGTTAAAAACACCTGTTACACAACTTCATGATATTAAGATACAGTCTGTCGTAGTCGTTTAAGCATGATTCATGATCCATGGTGTTTGAATCACCTTAATCCGGACATAATGTGGTTATTTCCTCTATGGTATTGTTTGATGTTCAAATCTGCCTTCATATTGTTCTATGAATGATAAGTATAACTCGTAAGCCCATGAACTTAAAAATGATTGCTAAGACTAAAATGGCATTTGCTTGTGTTGAAAGTGACCAAACTATCATATGTTCCCCAATGATTCTGTTTCAGTTCATAAAGCCCATGATTTGAGGTAAGTCTGATTTGGTTTTGGCATTCTAAAGTCTCAGAATTTGTGTGTAAGGGCTTAATCGATTTTAAAATACAACCTGTAGAATCTGTGAATCATATTCTCAAAGACTTCCTCCTCATTTGCCTGTTTTCTTTTTAAGTTTTCTTTCAGTTTCTGTTTTAGTATAATCTTGTACTATTTTAGTAAAAATCATAATCTGATGCTTTCTGCTAGGAATAGCCTTGTTGTGGTTAAGTGTTTTTTTTAGTTGATAAAAGAAAAGTTGAGAATGAGTCTTAAGGTCTCTAGTATCAATAGAATTGGTGTTGTTGATAATCCTTTCTGATTTTCATACAGTCAGCCCCTTTTAGACCCTATCGTCTGTCCTGTTTGAACTTAAACTGTGTGTTGATTTGGAACCCTGTTAAAGGTGTTTCCTTAAATGTCATGTTTTGGTCTAAAGAAACCTGCAAGCATATTAAGTCCCCTATGACAATCGATCTGTAGCTGTCTGTACTAAACCTCTACTCATGCAAGCCTGCTAGATATGTGCTAGGAAAATCCTTATGTCCTCTGTTGATCAAATATGATAAAAAATGCATTTTGTGTGAGTCTTTCAGGGTCTGTTTGCCCAGTTACCCACAAACTGTTCTATGAACATACCTGCGAATGAATGTCTCTTATTCCTTGATTTAAAAGTTGGTGCTTAAGGTTACATCCGAAACTGTTTACTAGGACTTGTATATCATTGCGTATTGGACCTACCTATCGCTGGCCAGATTTGATTCTATTATTGCCAACCCATGTGATATTTCGAATAATAAGAAATCTCAGCATGTTTTCCCATTACCTCCCTCCCAATCTGTCGATTTTCTGCTGGATATACCAAGGTACACGGAGTATATTCATCGTTGTACCCTCACAGGTGTATAGAAGTGAGTATATTCCGTATACCAAAGGTACATCACTTCCATAATTTATTAATATGGGATAGTCTTGTGCCAGTTTGGTCTTCTGTTAGCTGTTTTCTCTTATTGGCCCTCCTTTTACATGCTAAAACTTGTTTGTCCCTGAGCTGAATTTTCATAAATGACCCATATAGATTTTGGGCTCCCCTTCCCGTTATTCCTTAGGCCTTAACTGTTCTTCTTAAATACTATGTTGTCACTTAGTGATTCATTTGTCCAACTTGTGTGCTTGTTTAGATAAAAATGTAAATTGTTTATGCTTTAGTATAAATATTTAGACATGCACTAATTCCTTTCCTTTTCTTTTATGCATGACCTTCGAGTCCGAGGGACTCAGTCTTCCGCATTCGGTGTTGGGCCAAGGCCCAATGAAATATTACTCCTCTCTGCCCAGTCCTGTCCGCAGCAAAAAAAATGGAAAACAAAAATCCGGGCCAAAGCCCATAAACGCAGCAGCATATTGGGCCAAAGCCCAACAACAGTCCTATTGCAGCAGCCCCTTTTAAAATGGGCTGAGCCCATTTATATTTTCACTCCTCCTTTATTTTGTGTATTTAATTATGCAGCTAACTCTTTGTTATTTTGTTTTTCTTAGCTTAACCTTAGCAAAATTAGTAGGTTTAGTTTTAGTGATGGGTAGTCAGGTAGACCAACAAATAATTCTCCGAGTTTCATCCTCTTTTATTATGTTAAAACTATTTACAATACCTATAACATTTATCTTTCTTAGAATAATTGATTTATAAAGTGGTATAATTATATATTTAAGCTAAAGGGAACCATGATTCATACTTACTATCTTAAAGATTTCGAAACGTCACTAATATGTAGATAATAATGTAAGCATATGTTATAAAACATTGTTTTCAAGATTCATCCCAAATGAACATATTTTATCCGAGCCTAGTTAAATAAAGTTAGGAAAATAGAAAGAAAATTCATCACCCTTTGCATTCTATTTATAAAAAGGGGAAATTTTAGATCAGACAAAGCATATCTAATCAATAGAATTTCGAAGCTTCATTTACATTATTTTAACCTCTTTGCACTCTGTTTATAATAAGTCTAGATTTTCTGCATATAATGTAATTTTATCTCAAGCTTAAATTGGCAAGTCTTTTCTTAACATTTCCTAATTATGTGAAATTTACTCATATTTTGTAAGTTTCAATGGCATATTATTTCAAAACTTAGCAACATTTATAAGTTGTATTTAAAACCTTTTTCATATAAATTATTATATTTCCTATAAGTCTTTATTTTAGATAGCGTTATCATATTTAAAAAACTTTAGCAATATTTGTAAGTCTTATTTTAAGTATTCTTTTATGCAAAATACTATATTTTCTATAAGTCTTATTTAAAGATAGCATTAATATTTTCATTTTAAGTCTTAACAGCATTTATAAGTCTCATTTTAAAAGCATTTCATTTATGAAAATTACTATATTTTTCTATAAGTTAGTTTAGACGGCATTATTATATCTCCTTTAAAACCTTAGTAATATGTACAAGCTATTTTCTTAAAATTTAAACACTATATTTAATCTTTATTAATTAATCTAAGTTTGGTCGGATAACCGTAAGTTAACGGATTCTAAAGGATGCCTAACCCCTTCCCTTTAGGATAATATAGAGCCCTTACCTAGAATCACACTGGTTAAGCAGACTATTAATTGAGGTTTAGTTTTTAACTTTGCCTTAGTTAACCTCTAGGTGTCCTAATTCACCGTTAAATTAATTAGGTGGCGACTCCTTAAAACAAATAAACAGGAATCACCAATACGTCGTACCTTCAAATCCGAACTCGGTTAAAATGGGGTGTGAACACCACGAATCCCGAATTCGTATACACTCGAATCGAACAAATACCAAGGGCAAAAACAAAAAATGATTAATTTTTTTTTTTGACTCGATATTCAAAAATATTGTAACTATTGAGGATTAATATGTTTTTAGGGAATTTTGAGGTTCAAGATCTTGTTTGAAAACCACCAAATCCGAGCTTGTGATGCTCGGATTCAAAGAAAACGTCGAGACAAACGAAAACCAAAAATGACTTAGAATTTTTCAATCGATATCAAGAAAGAATTGCTTCTGCTAAAATAATATTTCTTAGGGGGATTTTTGACCACCGAAAAACCTTGTTATCTTTAGGGGATTTTCCAGTCCGTCCCCTCTTTTTGCAAGGGGATATTTTGGGGGATTTTTCTTCTGTCTCTCCTTTCCCCCTTTAACGATTCACTAAACAACTCTTTATAGGTTTTTTTTGGTTTTGTGCTTGGTATTTGTTCGATTCGAGTGTATACGAATTCGGGATTCGTGGTGTTTCGAGGTAGATCGAAGGCTCCGTACCCACTTCGCTGCACTCAAAAAAGGTAATATCCCCTTTCGTCTTAATTTTACTTGTTTAGATTAATTCAGTTAAGATTAATGTTGGGTTGCTGATTTGTAGTGTATGATTCTCTTCTTCGTCTTAACATTATGTTTATCATTTTAATTCTGTATTTCTCAATCTGTGCGGAATATTTAGTTGTAATTTTATTAAAGTTAAGTAATTAATTGGCTTTACTCTCATATGTCAAGTCTGCTTGCTGTTTGTTCAGTTTGAACAAGTTTAGTTTAAGATGGTATAGTGTCAAGTAACTCGAGGATAGAGATTAAGGTACAGTTTTAAGCTTACGTATTGGTTTAGTAAAGCTATTAGAATGTAAAAGCTCTAGTTTGGATAAGTGTGTTCATATGAATATAGCCAAGGACTAGGTGATTTAAGTTCCAAAATGATCACTGCTGAACCATATTTATATCCCTATAATCAAGCAGGCATGTATGTCTATGTGTGTGTTATTTGAGGATTTTGAAGCCCATGATAGTGTTCTTTTCCTCTGTTTTGAAATGGTTTCTTGTGTTTTTCCCTTAAAAGTTAGCGGCTAAACGACTACTTTGGTTTTAGTTTCGGGTAAGCATTAGAGTTCTCCAGTGCTGAAAATTGAAGCATTTTAGTGCTCTGTTGCTTTTGCTTGATATATACCCTTACCATTAAATGAGCTTAGGGATGTGCGTGTTTTGTTTTGAGGCCTCACCATAAAGTTGTTTTTGCCGTGCTTGAAATGCTTTCTTGTCTCGAAAATGTCATCAGCCAAAAGATTACTACTTTAGTATTAGTTTGGGTAATCATTTGAGTTATCAATGCTGAAGAAAAAATGAGATATGGGAAGAGCATTGAAAGAAATAGTCATTATTGTCGCCTTTGTGATTGTGAATTATGATCCATGAAACTAGGATATTTTGATGGGATAAGGAATATTGAAGTGAACAGGTGAATAAAAATAAATGAAAAGAAACTGGAATTGTCTGGCTGGTTCTTTCTAAACCAGTGTGTGTCAACTTTTTCTCTTCTCTCAATCATGGTTGTAAAAAGCTTATGTTTTCCTGGAAATCTGAATCTATATGAGCTGTTTTGTATGTTAATGATGTTGTTATTCCAATTAAGTATAAATATGTCGAATGAAGTCCTGTCTAAATCATGATTTCTTATTTGGAAAGTCCAAATTTGTTTGTAGAAGGTCCGGCAGAGTCGAACTGTGATCGTAATGGTCTGAAATGTGATTTGCGTATAAATGATAGGCTCTTCTTTTAAGCCATTTATTTGCCTTGAGCATTGAAACAGAATGGAAATTATGGTGAATAAATATATACATCTCTTAAGTGTAAATATCTTGTTCAACAGATTTCAACAGAACCAGTAGTTCCAATACTTTTTTTGACATCAGAAAATTCATTTTGAACCAAGTAGAACTTCTAGGAATCATTTCATATATGGATTATTGTTAGCTCTTTTTGCATTTCCCACATCATGTTGTATAAGCTAGAAATGACATGTGAAGATTCTCTCTTTTCCAGTCAACTGCTGCTGGTAGGCTTTAAAACAATAATAAAAATGACTCTAAATTCTAAGTCTTTAAATTTCGGACTGATCTGTTGCTGCTTGATAAATTCATTGTTATGGCTTATTGTTTTGGTTACTGAGTCTTAAAAGGAAGAGCAAAGTTTAACCAGAGATGGGATCTTGAATCTTAAAATCACTAAAAATGAATCATCTGATCACTGATCGCTTAAAGTCTCTACCCTTCAAGAGCAAGACTGATTTCCTGTCCTTTGCCATATCTTTTAGTTTATAGCATGTGCAAGTCTTGAAGTTACTTATACATTTCTTGGTATCATTTTGAACCTAGCTAAAACTTGATGTTGTTCTTATATCATGCCTGAATAATTGAACCTGTCTGCTGGTGTTTTTACCAAAACATGATTAGTTGAATAAAATGTTAAGTTAAATGAGTGATGAGTTATCTGAGATTGGTATAAAGCCTATTTGATCATTTGTTGACTTAGACTGATAGAGTGTGATATGATTAAGAGAAATCCTGGTCTAATTTGGAGTAAGCTTAAAATGCCATCCGTGATAACGATATATAGTGTCATTACGTATGCTTAAGAGTTAGTTTAAAGTGGGACCTGAGTATGCTGAATTTGTCTTAATGTGGTTGTTCCTATATGTGGCTGCCTGTTACTATTGTTTACTACAACATACCACCGACGGTTTGCTGTTTATCTGTTTGAGTTACTACTGCCATATATCGCTTTTGAAGGCAAAAGAAACTTATTGTTTGAAACCAAACCTATATCTGGGGCCATGTCTTTGGCTAGACATTGTTTTGACTATTGTTGGTTGTTGCTCAATTGTTATGGGCTGCTGCTCAGTTACTCTTATGGCTGTTGAAACTCATTTTGTGGCACTTCCCTGTTGCACTTTATGTTACTTTGCTGCTGTTCATTGCTGCTACCTAAGGCTGCTACTTGGTTCTGCTTGCTGGTGTTATTTCTTGCTAAAAAATGAACAGATCACTATACTAAAAAAATAAAAATAAAAAAATGAACACATCCTGTACTTGGTCAAAGATCGTTGATTCGAACGTGATACTACGCTTGGGTCGATGAAGAGTTGTCTAACTTGAGGCCTCGCTTTTAAAAGAGCGGATTTCTATACTTGATATTATTGAAAGGAACAAATATTCTACTGAAAAGAACAATACTATATTTGATCCATACGACAAATTTTAGTAAGCAGCTGCGTCCATTTACTGCAATGTCTTGTATATGAGTGTTTCGATACAGTTGATGCAAATCGCTGTTGCAATTTTAAGTTTGCAACACTGCACTTGGTTTTGGCAAATCCTACGTCGTAGTATAATAAATTCTGTATTTCAGTTATTTGTTGATCTAGATAATACTATCAAAGCTCGATAATGTATACGCGCACGCCATGTACTGTTATGTTTATAAGATATATATGCATATACACTAGATATACATCTAATATACACAATCTACCAATCTGTTTCGAGTTTATTTTTTTTTACGTCTAGTCTTATTATTGATTATATACTAATCCTTTTCCTTTCGTTTTTTGCATGATCACCGCATACGAGTCCGAGGGACTCGTTCTTCTTCCATATTCGGGGTTGGGCTAAAAGCCCAACAAAACCATCTCCGCCCAGCCCCAATCTGCAGCAAAAACCCAAAAGGAAGAAAAAATGGAAATTCTGGGCCAAGGCCCAATAGCGTGGACAGTTCCCAGCAGTAAAAAAAAATGGGCTGGCCCAGTCGATATTTATTTACCTCTTTTATTTTTTTTTTGTGCATATTAATTTGTGTTATGCAACTAACTCTTTGCTTGTTTTGTTTTCTTAATTTAGATGAATCCTAATGAATTAATAGGTTTAGTTTTAGTAATGGGTAGTTTAGTTTAAGGAAGACTAACAATTAATGCCATAAGTTATTCTCTTCTTTTCATGCTTTTATTTTATTTGAAATAATCGATTTGCAAAATGACATGACTATATATTTTAAGTAAAGGGAATCACATTTTTATCATAAACGTTTCAAAACGTCACTAATACGCAATTATAAGTATATTTTATAGATAATCCTTCAAGTTTGAATCAATCATGCATATTTTTAGCTAAGCATAATTAATAAGAAATGACTCCCTTCCTTTTGAATCCTATTTACAAGCCTAGATTTCCTACGCTACTATATTGATATAATGTCATTTTATTCCAAGTTAAATTGGCTAGGTTTTCTCTTAAAAGCTTCTACTTATATACAAATCATTATATTTTGCAAGTCTCATTTTTTACAATAAAATTATTATTTCAAACTCAACAACATTTATAAGTTTTATTTTTAAGTGGACTACTATATATTTCTTCAAGATAGTTTAAATAGCATCATTATGTTTTTCTTTAGAACCCTAATAACATTTACAACCTATTTTTCTTAAGATTTAAGCATTATATTTAATCTTAATTAATTAACCTAAGTTTGGTTGGATAACCGTAAGTTAACGGATTCTAAAGGATGCCTAACCCCTTCCCTTTAGGATAATATAGAGCCCTTACCTAGAATCACATTGGTTGAGCAAACTATTAATTGAGGTTTAGTTTTAACTTTACCTTAGTTAGCATTTAGGTGTCCTAATTCACCTTTAAAATTAATTAGGTGGCGACTCCTTAAAATAAAACAAATAGGAATCACTAATACGTCGTGCTCCTTAATTTAACTTCCGGGTTAAAATGGGGTGCGACAACAGCATTAAGCCAGTACTGAAAGTATAAATTGCATTTTTTGAACCTCATTCAACATTTTCGAATACCAGGAATATCTTCAGATAATCACAACAAACACAACAGAGACTGAGTTACCAATAAAAGTAACTAAGCAGGATTTCAGGATCAGTAGTTAACCCACACAAACTGAACATGATTTAAAACAGGCATCTACTTATCTAACCCTTGCACACTGATCTCTGAACCTCAATATTTACTTTTAAAAAAAATTCAGATAAGTGAACTCTAGCCATAAAAACAGTACTACATTTAAGGTTTAAAAAAAGCATTCAAAGATTTAAACAAGTTTAGTTCAAGCACAGAGAACTTCAACCACACATGACTTATTTCATAGTAGTAGACAATGTTTGTGTTAACTAACATCTGGGCATTATAGACCTTAATTAAGAGTATACTTAAACTAGCACACGATATATTTAACACTCTTCCAACATGGTTTACAGACAAGTAAAGAGACATGATTTAACCGTACTAATAATTCATCATGCATCTATTATCAGCACTATGGCTGCATTAACATCCTGCTTAATTAAACTAAACAAAGAAATTAATTAACAACATTATACTTAATGCCTACTTGTCAAACTACAGCCGGGCAATGACCCACGGATAAGCACATCCAACTAAACTAACATATAATCGACAAATGACTAAAATAAGCACATAACTAACAAATAAAGAATGCTAATAACCTGCACTGAACTATCATATAATCAATTATACAGGACCAGAAAAATGCCGAAAATAGAGAAGGAGTAATCACGGACCTTCTTCGGGTGCAGCGAAGTGGGTACGGGTCTTTGATTCACACTCGAAACACTTCAAATTCGAGCTTGCGATGCTCGATTTCACAGCAACAACAAAACAAATGAATACGAACTGAACTAGTATTCTTGACCCAATATTGAAATAAGATTACGATTGCTGAAGAAAACTGATTTTTAAGGAATTCTACGCGGTTAAAGGCCTTGTATTTTAGAGATTTTTTTCGGGATTTCAAAGGAAACAAAAGAAAACTTATTTCAGAACTTAATTTTCCCCCTCTTTTTTGCGACTAAAAAAATACTCTCTTTTTTTCGATTTTGAGGTTCAAGAACTCATTTTCTTTCTTGTAAGGGGATTCTTACCTTCTCCAACCTCAAATCCTAATTTCTGGGGGATTTCCACGGCTAAAAAAAAAAAACTGTGCTTGGGGAGATTTTATGAATCAAAGATCCTTTCTTTTTTGGGGTAATTTCATGAATCCAAAATCCTCTCTGTGTTCATTCTAGTAACGATTATTTATAGCTAGATTTTTTTTAGGATTTGGGGCTAGGGTTTTCGTTTTTGAGGAAGAGAGAGAGGAGCGGGGGGACAGGAGAACGTGGGGTGGCAGAAGCGTGGGGGAGACAAACGGAAGTGGGGGGAGCGGCATGGTGGATAGGAGAGAAGAGAGACGAAGGGAAGAGAGAGAAGGGGGGGGGGGGGGGGGCAGCGCGGCGGAAAAAATGGGAAAAGAGAAAGAGATTAGGGTAAAAACAATAAGGGAATGGGTATGGACCGGGTCGGGTAACGTGGGTAATGGGCTGGATCAATATTTGGGCTGGGTATTAAATGAATGGGCTGGTCCGAAGTGTTGGTTAATTATTTAGGCTAGGATGAATTAAATTGATATTAGGTAAATTAAAATGTGGACTGGTTTTGTGAATTGGTCCGAAAATAGTATGAGTTGATTGGGCTACTACATTTAAATAAAAGACCTATTTAATAACTTATGTTAAAAATATTACTTAATATAAAATATGCAATTATTAGTGCTCAGATAAAAAATGGCGTTGTAATAGCCGTGCAATAATATTTCGAAAATCCACAGTAAATAAACACTATTATTTAATTATGCAAATATAAATGCGATGCGTGTGCGTAAGCTGGTAAAATATGCTAAAATGATAAAGATGTGAATTATAATAATAATAATAATAATAATAATAATAATAATAATAATAATGTCTAGTAACTATAAAGGACTAATGAAATGCCGGTATTGATAAGAGGCTAGTAATTATAGTAAAATACAATATATATTTTTTAATTTTCCAAAAATATTAGAAGCGTAAATAGGTATTTTGGAGGAGAGGCGGGACAAAATTGGGTGTCAACAACTTGTCCTTCTTTGCCCGGTAATGATGAAAAGAGTTGTCGGGCAAAGACGATGACTCAGTAGCCTATTTTGTCCCGGCTAAAGGGAACTTGAGAGGATTATGACCGAACTCCGGTCTCTGAGTTGCCTACATATCTCGGGCTGTACGAGAATCAGGTCGAGTGTAGTTCTGGGACAATTATGACATCTGAATGACTAATGAACCCCGATTGGCGCGAAGCTTGCAAAATATTGTCTCAGTGTTGAATTATGATAACACTGGGTATTATGATAGAAACTTGAGAATTCTTGAAAATTGAATTGCTGGAATGCAAGAGAATACTTGTAATTAGAGACGAGTGTTCGAGGTAGATCTTTGACCCGTGTCGGGAAGTCTGATTATCCTTCCCGACAAATTGCCCCAGTTCGCTGCTGAAGAAAAAGTTCCACGAGTTGATGTGTGATGCCAACTTTGATATTGTCAAAAGCCACAAGCTAAAAACAATTGTTAGCAATAAAGAAATAATATGTGTAAATAAGAGAGGGTTGGAAAAGTTTACACTTGTAACCCCTGTTTCGAAAGTTGAATCCACAATATACTTTGGAGATGAATTAAATTTACGGCTTCCAATTGAGTCGACATTGAGATCCACTTTAACGAGAGGTAAATCCAAAATTGAATTTGAAATACCCCTAAATTGAATTTGAAAATACCCGCATTCTGAGGTGGGTGCCTGAACTAAAATATAAAATACCCGCATTCGGAGGTGGGTGCCTGAACTGAAATATAAAATACCCGCATTCGGAGGTGGGTGCCTGAACTGAAATATAAAATACCCGCATTCGGAGGTGGGCGCCTGAACTGAAATATAAAATACCCGCATTCGGAGGTGGGCGCCTAAACTGAAATATAAAATACCCGCATTCGGAGGTGGGTGCCTGAACTGAAATATAAGATACCCGCATTCGGAGGTGGGCGCCTGACCTGAAATATAAAATACCCGTATTCGGAGGTGGGTACCTGAAATAAAATATAAGATACCCGCATTCAGAGGTGGGTGCCTGGACTTGAATATAAAATACCCGCATTCGGAGGTGGGTGCCTGAAATAAAATATAAGATACCCGCATTCGGAGGTGGGTGCCTGAACTTGAATATAAAATACCCGCATTCGGAGGTGGGTGCCTGAAATAAAATATAAGATACCCGCATTCGGAGGTGGGTGCCTGGACTTGAATATAAAATACCCGCATTCGGAGGTGGGTGCCTGAAATAAATATAAGATACCCGCATTCGTAGGTGGGTGCCTGGACTTGAATATAAAATACCCGCATTCGGAGGTGGGTGCCTGGACTTGAATATAAAATACCCGCATTCGGAGGTGGGTGCCTGAAATAAATATAAGATACCCGCATTCGGAGGTGGGTGCCTGGACTTGAATATAAAATACCCGCATTCGGAGGTGGGTGCCTAAAATAAATATAAGATACCCGCATTCGGAGGTGGGCGCCTGAACTGAAATATAAGATACCCGCATTCGGAGGTGGGTGCCTGAACTGAAATATAAAATACCCGCATTCGGAGGTGGGTGCCTGAACTGAAATATAAAATACCCGCATTCGGAGGTGGGCGCCTGAACTGAAATATAAGATACCCGCATTCGGAGGTGGGCGCCTGAATTGAAATATAAAATACCCGCATTCGGAGGTGGGCGCCTGAACTGAAATATAAAATACCCGCATTCGGAGGTGGGCGCCTGAACTGAAATATAAAATACCCGCATTCGGAGGTGGGTGCCTGAACTGAAATTTGAAATACCCGCATTATAAGGTGGGTGCCTGAACTGAAATATAAATCCACGTCCACTTCCACGGTACAAAAATGTAAATCCACATCCACTTCCACAGTGCAAAAAAATAAATCCACGTCCACTTCCACAGTGCAAAAATAAATCCACGTCCGCATTTCACGGTACAAAAAATGTAAATCCACATCCACTTCCACAGTGCAGAAAAATAAATCCACGTCCACTTCCACAGTGCAAAAAATATAAATCCACGTCCGCATTTCACGGTACAAAAAATGTAAATCCACATCCACTTCCACAGTGCAGAAAAATAAATTCACGTCCACTTCCACAGTGCAAAAATATAAATCCACGTCCGCATTTCACGGTACAAAAATGTAAATCCACATCCACTTCCACAGTGCAGAAAAATAAATCCACGTCCACTTCCACAGTGCAAAAAAATAAATCCACATCCACTTTCCACGGTGCAAGAAAATAAATCCACCTCCACTTTCACAAACTTAAAAAAAAAAATCCACTTCCACGTCCACAATGTTCATATGAATCCACATCCCCTTCCACAATTTTTTTTTTTTAATAATGTACAAATATAAATCTACTTCCAAGTCCACATCCACAATGTAAAAAAGATGTAAATCCACATCCACTTTAAAAATAGTATTGTAGAAAGGTATCCACGTTTATATCCACATCCTAATCCATGTCCCGTTGTGACGGAAGTTAAATCTATAATTATCCCCACAATTTAATATATGATGCAAGATTTCGATCTTGTCATCTTGGTAAATATCACATTCTAAAAAAAACTTGTTATCGACTTGAAATAAATAAGTATATATAAAGTGATGAAAAAGTTGAGGAATTTAACCCGATAATAGATGACCATGTTCGTATCCACCTTGAAGAAAGTTAAATCCACGATTATGTGCCCTTGATCCGTCGAGAAATGCCACGAGCTAAAACAATTGTTAGTGATAAGAATATGTAAATAGCTGGGTTTGAAAGAATTATGCTCACAGCCCTTGGTTGAGAAGATAAATTTGTGTCCACTGCTGCGATCGAAATTTCATGACGAGTGGCACGACGCCCACCGTTCAGCACAAGCTACCTTTGCATCCACGTTGAAGATTATTTGCATTTTGAAGAAAGCTAACTCTTTGATCATGTCCATAATTTAAATTTTGAGATGAGTCAAACATGCACCACATTCATGTTGATTGAACCTTCTCATCAAAGAAAAATTGTGAGTTTAAAAGAAAATTTGTTAACTTGTGCATGTCGGGGAACTTGGCCCTTGAATTGATTCTCGTCTCAGTCGCGTCCACGTTCTTCGAAGCCTCACCACATATTTCACTTTGCCAAGGAGTTTCAGTAATAAGTAATAAAGAACGTCTTTTGAAATTAAGAGTAATGAGTTTTGGATGACTTCGAAGGGAAATACTTAGTACCTCTAATAGGTAAAATGATTAGGAAGACTATATTTTTGAATTTATCCGCATTTTAGAAATATATGGATGGACTTTTATTTAAAATTGTTAAACATTTAAGATCATTTTTATGCTACTTCTAAAAAATTTGTCCCAGTTTCCAGTCCTGGAGGCGCTTGGTTCTGAACAATTGAAAAGTGAGAAAGTTGTAATGAAAATTTTGGAAGCGATTTGACCGATTTCAAAAATTTGTCCCAGTTTCAAGATACTAAGACATATGAATTTAAACAGTGGAAGACCAAAATCTTATATAAAAGTCCTTATGTATCTTATAGGAACTAAAATGGTTCGGACAAACCAAAAATATTGAAAATTTTAAAAACTAGAAGGGCCGAACCCGCCTCGGGTTGCCTACGTATCCCCAAAGGAATCAGGCCAGACGTAGTTCGTGATCAAAATAAAAACTTTTGAGTTTTTGTTTTTTAATAAAAGGGAGGGCCGAACCCGATATGAGTTGCCTAAATTGAAATGAGCTGGTCGAGAAGAGGTAAAATAGCTTGCTTGGTTTGAGAATCTGGCATAGGCAAAATTTAACGAACCCCATGAGATGGAGTTATATGTGGCGGATTTTGAGAAAATGACCGGTTTTGAGTCATGTGGCTTAATTCAGCAACTCGTCGCTCCAGACGAGCAATTATCTCCAAATGTGTTTTTGGTTTATTAGAGGATGTGGGATTACTGGTAAACTAAGAGATGGCTCAGATGAAGTGGTTGCATTGATCAAAATTTGCTCCATTTTTAGAACGAGTCTTTTGGTTAATCAGGTGATTAGCGATGAGCTAGAGTTTAATTTATTGGTTTCAGATTGTGTGAAATATGAATGTTCCGACAGTCCCCCTTTAGCACAAGTCAACCTTTTGGTTTTGAAAATGAGTTTAAAAAGAAAACAGATAAAACAAGAAAAAGAAAAAGAAAATGAGTCAGTATACTGATGGATTTAGGAGTATGACGTATTGGTGATTCCTATTTATTTCGTTTTAAGGAGTCGCCACCTAATTAATTTAACGGTGAATTAGGACACCTAGATGTTAACTAAGGTAAAGTTAAAACTAAACCTCAATTAATAGTCTGCTTAACCAATGTGATTCTAGGTAAGGGCTATATATTATCCTAAAGGGAAGGGGTTACGCATCCTTTAGAATCCGTTAACTTACGGTTATCCGACCAAACTTAGGTTAATTAATTAGGGCTAAAGATGCAAATATTTAATTAAAGAAAATAGCTTATAAATACTGCTAAAGTTTTAAAGAAAATATAAAATGTTGCTTTAGAGAAAATATAATGATTTGCATAAAAGAAGATTTTAAATACCATTTTGAACAAAACTTATAAAAAATTGCTAAAACTTTAAATAATAATGCTTTTTAAAATAAGATTTACATAGAATATATAGATAGAAGAAAACGCGAATTTGTGCAGTGTTTTAATAAATATTTGAAACAACTCAAATGGTGAGATATTAATTATTCCTTTTTTTTGCGATTTAAGAGTATAAATAAAAATACAAAATAGCTAATGTAAATTTCTTTATCCTTTTTTATTATTTTTTATTTAACGATACTCAGCCAAAACCATGCACAATTTGAAACAAATATTGGAAAAGTAAAATTGTTTTCGAAAATATATTTTGAGTTCATATTGGCCTATCCATTACATTTGAATTCTTTGAGATAATAAGCCTAAACCGTGATTCCTTTAGCTCAAAATATATGTATAGTTATGCTGTTTTAAGAGTCGATTATTAAGATACTATAAATAACCTTAAAGAAGGAGAAACAAAACTTATGGAATTGATTATTAATTTCTTTCTTAAATTAACTACCCATTTCTAAACCTACCAATTTCACTAAGATTTGTCTAAATTAACAAAATAAAATGTTAGTCATGCAATACAAATTAAATGCTGAAAGAATAAAGCAGAGGAATAAATAAAATTGAATGGGTTCAGCCCATTTTTAAAAGAACTGTTGCAGTCGGGGCTGCTGTTGGGCTTTGGCCCGATAATAATTTATAGGCTGCTATGGACTGTTGTTGCTGTTATGGGCTGGACAGTGGTGACTCGAAAATATTATGTCGGGCCTTTAGCCCAACACCGAATGCGGAAGACGAGCCCCCTCGGACTCGTATGCGAAGATCATGCAAAGAACGAAAGGACAAGGATTAGTATACGACAAAAGACTGAGGTCTAAATGAAGAAACTAAATACGTAGATTGAATTATCCTATAACACAATAATGGGACATTTAGAGGAAATATTCAAACCCAAACAATGCCGTAATGGAAAAAGACGGCTGAAGCACATGTAGTTTATATCATTGAATAATTTAGGCCCAGATACTAAACGAAACAGTCGAATAAACAACCAACTATCAATCGTATTAAACGTAAGAGTATATAAAAGTTAATAGATGCAAATGACGCAACTTACTCACAGAACTGAAATCTCATTTATTGAATCATTTAGTGCGGAATTAAGCGACCAACTATCAATCATACATCTAAATCACTTTATAAATAAGTCCACATACCAAGCCACTCAAATTAAGCATGGGCATTCGAATGTGTTACCAACAGCCATAATCCAAAGCTTACGATTCTAAGCAAACGACTGAAACACAAAGCGTCGATAGACACTTGGAACATCGAGTCTCAGAATTTCGACAGATTCAACAGAGAAGACAAAAAGGAATGTAATAACTTAAAAATAGGATTATGTCGAAACTGTTTTTGGAACAAAAAAATGAATGGAGTTTTCATGAACAGAGGGATATGGCAGCATCTCACACAGTTTGGACATGATAAAGATCAGATAACAATACGATGACTCAGAAACTTGCGTATTCACAAATGCTGAAGTTAAGTCGAAAATCCTTAATCTCTAAAAGAACCGTTTTGAGACGTGTAATACCATAACAACAAATCAAATGGCAAGGCTTCATATTTATAATGCTGTACAGCAAACCAAACAACGACACATTTTAAGAATAATGCTTGACTTAAGAAACCTAACACAGAGAAATCATTTTTTGTTATGTTGAGGACTAGATAAAACAAACAACTTATGTTGACACCGAACTCTCCATCTCTGACTTATGAATCGACATGGGGGCATATTTGTTACAGTTTTAAGGCAGAGATTACTGTATGTTAGTTAAGGATTATTAATTATACTATTTGATTAAACAAGCCAATACACAGATGTAGATTCATACTAAGGTAATCTTCAGATAATGCAAATATGAACAAACATCAAGATTGAGGCTAACTAAAACATAGTCATATATTTTGTTCTATTTTTACCAAACAGCATTAAGCCAGTACTGAAAGTATAAATTGCATTTTTTGAACCTCATTCAACATTTTCGAATACCAGGAATATCTTCAGATAATCACAACAAACACAACAGAGACTGAGTTACCAATAAAAGTAACTAAGCAGGATTTCAGGATCAGTAGTTAACCCACACAAACTGAACATGATTTAAAACAGGCATCTACTTATCTAACCCTTACACACTGATCTCTGAACCTCAATATTTACTTTTAAAAAAAATTCAGATAAGTGAACTCTAGCCATAAAAACAGTACTACATTTAAGGTTTAAAAAAAGCATTCAAAGATTTAAACAAGTTTAGTTCAAGCACAGAGAACTTCAACCACACATGACTTATCTCATAGCAGTAGACAATGTTTGTGTTAACTAACATCTGGGCATTATAGACCTTAATTAAGAGTATACTTAAACTAGCACACGATATATTTAACACTCTTCCAACATGGTTTACAGACAAGTAAAGAGACATGATTTAACCGTACTAATAATTCATCATGCATCTATTATCAGCACTATGGCTGCATTAACATCCTGCTTAATTAAACTAAACAAAGAAATTAATTAACAACATTATACTTAATGACTACTTGTCAAACTACAGCCGGGCAATGACCCACGGATAAGCACATCCAACTAAACTAACATATAATCGACAAATGACTAAAATAAGCACATAACTAACAAATAAAGAATGCTAATAAACTGCACTGAACTATCATATAATCAATTATACAGGACCAGAAAAATGCCGAAAATAGAGAAGGAGTAATCACGGACCTTCTTCGGGTGCAGCGAAGTGGGTACGGGTCTTTGATTCACACTCGAAACACTTCAAATTCGAGCTTGCGATGCTCGATTTCACAGCAACATCAAAACAAATGAATACGAACTGAACTAGTATTCTTGACCCAATATTGAAATAAGATTACGATTGCTGAAGAAAACTGATTTTTAAGGAATTCTACGCGGTTAAAGGCCTTGTATTTTAGAGATTTTTTTCGGGATTTCAAAGGAAACAAAAGAAAACTTATTTCAGAACTTAATTTTCCCCTTCTTTTTTGCGACTAAAAAAAATACTCTCTTTTTTTCGATTTTGAGGTTCAAGAACTCATTTTCTTTCTTGTAAGGGGATTCTTACCTTCTCCAACCTCAAATCCTAATTTCTGGGGGATTTCCACGGCTAAAAAAAAAACTGTGCTTGGGGAGATTTTATGAATCAAAGATCCTTTCTTTTTTGGGGTAATTTCATGAATCCAAAATCCTCTCTGTGTTCATTCTAGTAACGATTATTTATAGCTAGATTTTTTTTAGCATTTGGGGCTAGGGTTTTCGTTTTTGAGGAAGAGAGAGAGGAGCGGGGGGACAGGAGAACGTGGGGTGGCAGAAGCGTGGGGGAGACAAACGGAAGTGGGGGGAGCGTCATGGTGGATAGGAGAGAAGAGAGACGAAGGGAAGAGAGAGAAGGGGGGGGGGGGGGGAGCGCGGCGGAAAAAATGGGAAAAGAGAAAGAGATTAGGGTAAAAAAATAAGGGAATGGGTATGGACCGGGTCGGGTAACGTGGGTAATGGGCTGGATCAATTTTTGGGCTGGGTATTAAATGAATGGGCTGGTCCGAAGTGTTGGTTAATTATTTAGGCTAGGATGAATTAAATTGATATTAGGTAAATTAAAATGTGGACTGGTTTTGTGAATTGGTCCGAAAATAGTATGAGTTGATTGGGCTACTACATTTAAATAAATGACCTATTTAACAACTTATGTTAAAAATATTACTTAATATAAAATATGCAATTATTAGTGCTCAGATAAAAAATGGCGTTGTAATAGCCGTGCAATAATATTTCGAAAATCCACAGTAAATAAACACTATTATTTAATTATGCAAATATAAATGCGATGCATGTGCGTAAGCTGGTAAAATATGCTAAAATGATAAAGATGTGAATAATAATAATAATAATAATAATAATAATAATAATAATAATAATAATAATAATAATAATAATGTCTAGTAACTATAAAGGAATAATGAAATGCCGGTATTGATAAGAGGCTAGTAATTATAGTAAAATACAATATATATTTTTTAATTTTCCAAAAATATTAGAAGCGTAAATAGGTATTTTGGAGGAGAGGCGGGACAAAATTGGGTGTCAACATATATATATATATACATATATGTAGTCATGTTCATGACTAGGTTTCAGTTCCTATAATTATTATTTTATATCTTATGTTATTTCATTCAGTTACTTTACATACCAGTACGTTCAAAGTGCTGACGTCCCCTTTCTATTGCCCGGGGGCCTGCATTTTACGATACAGGTACTGATATACAGGATGACACATCTGCTCAGTAGGACAACATTTGTATCAGCTTATTGGTGAGCCCCATCTCATTCGGGGTTTAGTCAACTTTTGTTTTATGATTAGCTACGCATCTAAGGTATGCTGGGGGCCTTGTCCCAGTAAGTATGTTTTCCAGTCAGACTCATGATAGAGGTTTCATAGACTAGACAAGTCAGTTATGTTATGTCAGACATTCGGAGTCGTATAGCCATTTTGGCTAATTCATGTTATTTTCGCACTCATGTTTAAACAAGTATTTTTATTAAGTATTATGACTTACTACGTTTTATAAAGGCTCATCATGCATTCACGTCATATTCCGCTCATGTTATGCCTCATGATGATTCAGCAAGCCATGTGGTTCGCTCGGTCACATGCAGTAAGGCACCGAGTGCCGTGTTTCGCCCAGGCCATGGTTCGGGGCGTGACATAACTTTTCCCGATGCTATTTCTAATTCTTGTATCACTTACTCAGGATTAGTAACTGTCACGTCCTGAACCTGGGCCTGGACGCAACATGACACTCGATGCCTGACTATATGTGACCGAGCGAACCACATGGCTTGCTGCATCAATATGAGAGATGTACTGATTGGGAATATAAGTTAAAAACATGAATATTCTAAATAAAACATGTGACGTCATAATAATACTGAAAATATTGTTTTAAAAGCATAAGTGCGGAAAATAGTCTGAAACATGGTTGTGTAGCCCACAAGGCTAAACATGACTACTGACTATGAAACCTTTGAACATGAATTTGAATACTAAAATTTTTTTGTCGGGACAAGTCACCCTGCATACCTCTACTACCTAACATAACATGAACATGAAATAACCATAACACCCCGAATGAAGTGGGGCTCACCAATAGCTGATATGAGAGAATCCTAGTGAGCCGATCCGTCATCCTATAAATCAATGTCTACATCGTGAAATGCAGGCTCCCGAGAAAAAGGTACGTAAGTACACTAGAATTGTACTTGTATGTAAAGCAACTGAATGAAGGAATAGTAAGTGGGGTGCTCGGGGAATGGGCAACCCAAATCAATAACATGGATACCTGAAGTAATACGAAACTTCAACTGTAACTGCAAGTTGTAGCTAAAACTGTGATTGTAAGCTTAAAAGGAAACATAGACATGATCATGATCTGGCATAATAAAGCTGCAACATGAGTAAATCATTTTAATTAGGAGAGCCTTAGTATAACCAACAACATGAAATCACCACGTGAGCATGTGGAGTCTGGTACTTGGCCCGACTAGCAGAGCAATCTCATAACTTGTCGGGGTATGAGACATGAACATGACATGAAAGGATCTAATAAATAGTCTGAAGGTATCGTCCTAACTGGGAGAAGCGATCCTTACCTTACGTTGGCATACGTAGTTTCAGGTGGTCTGTACCTTCTCAATAAACCTATGCTACTCCCAAAATTACTGAATATGTACATGGTTGGCTTAAAAGCTCATAAATTTCATAAGCATGATTTGTAAATAGTTTTACATGAAAATCTGTATATATATACTCTCTCCGTCCCAAAAAGATTGTCCTCTTTTGACTTGGCACAAAGTTTAAGAAATAAAGGAAGACTTTTGAAATGTGTGGTCCAAAACAGGCCTTAGATATTTGTGTGGCTGTAAATCATCTCATAAATTTAAATTGTTTCTAAATATAGAAAGGGGACAATCATTTTGGGACAGACTAAAAAGGAAAGGAGGATAATCTTTTTGGGACAGAGGGAGTATATAAAATTTCTGAGACATGAAAACATGTACAAATTCATAGAATAGAAATTTTTGAGTTCATAACTGATATCTGAGAGCTCATGGAAAAGATAACACGAGCATACATAGATTACAGACAGGTTCATGATAATCGTAATGATATACATGAATACAACTATCTGAAACATGATTGAACATGACAATACATATATATATAGTTAACTTGTATATGAAGTATTTCATGAACTGAAGCATGATTCTTAACTCTGAGGAGAAATAAGGTTTCATGAATTAACGTGGTGTGGGGAAGAACAACAATGTTCCCACACATAGATAGAAGTCCTACATACCTGTAATCGCTCCAATCTAACGAACTAAACTACTTCTCTGATGAAGAACACCAAAACCTTAGCTTTGAATTTCTTGAGAAGAATTTACCTTGAAAATTCTATGTTTTGGTTGAAGAATCATGTTACTAATCATGAATTATTGTTAGAACTGATAGGAAAATTTAGAGTGATCTTACCTTGACATTGGAGGATGAGGAGAGGAGCAAAACGGTTGTTAAGGGCTTTAGAACGAAGTTGGAACGTCAAAAATGACATAAAATCGTCTAAAGGTCGCCTTTATAGGCCTGGGGTGAAGTACCCCTTGACTCGCTGAGCGAGCTCCAAAGCGAGCTCACCCCCTTGCTCTGGACCTCACTGAGCGAACTCCAGGGTGAGCTCAAGCCTCACTTTGGCACTCGCTCAGCGAGCTCCTACCTTGGTTTGGGCCCTGCCGAGCTCGCTTCAATAAAATGGGCATAACTCTTTGTACAGAGATCCTTTTGGGCTCCACCATATATCGTTGGAAAAGTATTTCAAAGGGATACAACTTTCATGTTTTAAGTTTTCTCAAATTCTCACCAGATTTTCACGAAATCGGGCTGGAAAATAGACCAGCGAAAACTTACCCGATTCTATCGAATCTTATGCACCTCGCTATCCGTCTTGATTCAGAGACAACTATGTCCATCCAAACTCATCCCGATGGGACTTCATATGGCTAAAATGTCACGTTAACACTCATTTAACATGTTCACACCTAACCCAAATTTTGCGGAGTGTTACAGTAACCAAACAAGAGATAAAATAATATAAATTTTCATCCCATAACAATTTATGCTTGTCCAACATACTAAATGACCTCTTACGACAGTACTAGCACAACAATAACTAATATTTTCGTTTCAAGTTTTTTCATGTACATGTACTTTTTTCTCCAGAATTTCCTAGACACCAATAATTTGTTACCCAAAAACTACACACTCATGTTCTATACTATTCCATTAACCCCAAGTTTTTTGATCTCTTGGAAATGAGCCATCAGTCAAATTTGTTCATATATTTTTCGAAACTGAATAATTTTTTCCTCTGTCTTTGGCATATGATCTAATAATTCAGCGTTTGTTTTTGTCATCGACCCTTTAAGGAGCTCCAACCTGAAATGGTACAAAGGACAATTTTAAACAATGATTAAAAGGAGAATGTTAAAGTAGGACATTTTTTGTCAAAGTATTTTAACATACGGTGTCTATTCATTTCACAGTGGAGCTCCATTAATGATATAGACAAATACGAGACAATTTGTTATAGATAAGAATAGGAATGAACCCAAAGTATAACGAAGGGTAAAATTAAACAATTCCGAATGATAAGAAAAAACAAGATTGAGCAATTATAGAAACAACTTTATGCAGAAATTAAAGAAAAACTCCACACAATAGATTTAATGTATGATTTGCCCTTTTCGCAGACGGTATCATAGCGGGAGTTTGGTGTATTGGATTGTACCTCGTCTATTTTGATTTATATGCTACTCCATATCTGAGGCTGTGCTATCAAGAGCCCGTTTGGATTGGCTTATAGCTTAAAGCTGTTTGCAGCTTATAAGCTGAAAAAAATAAGTTGGGGTAATCCAACTTATTTTTTTTGGCTTATAAGCTGTTTTCAGCTTATAAGCTGCTTTAGATAAATTAAGTTAAATGGGTCCAATTATTTTTTTGAGCTTATTTTAAGCATAAAATGACTTTAAGCTGACCAGCCAAACACTCAAAAAAGCTGAAAACAGCTTATAAGCCAACTTATAAGCCAATCCAAACGGGCTCCAAATAGAGTTTCATTGACTATAGGTTTTAAAATATTTTTAATTTAAGAATTTATGAATACAATTTAAAATAATGATCAAATTCACCTGGGATATCTTATTTATAGACCTTCTTTGTTGGTAATAGCAATTAGACTAACAAAATTGAAGCTGCTTTTTTTCTTTTTATTCGATATTCAAGATTTGTTTTAAAATTCGATTAAATTATATTCAGTTTCAAATTAGAACTCTACTAGGTATACAGAAACAACACCCGTGAATACATCAACTTTTATTTTCACTAATATATTATTCATATAAAATTTATTAAGGAGCATTTGTACTTTTCTAGCCCTATCTTAGGGACAATAATAGAATACAACCTATTAATAAATTCCATATATAGGTCTATTAATAATTGGGGGTCGCCATAAATTTTTCTTTCTATAGATGGACCATATTTCGGCTACTTTTACTGGTTCTACTTTTTTTTTTTTTTTTTTAAATCTTTAAAGCTAATGCCACCCTCTGAGTGGACTTTTATTAATAAAAACCTCAAAAACAAATTACAAGTAAAGAAAAATCAAGCCTTATCTTACTAATTCTAAATGAGGGGGAATGTCTTTTTTCGTATCACTTACTTTTTACTTCACAGAATTAAATTTTTAAAAAGGTTCATCATAAAATAAGAATTTAACTTATATACATCGATAATGTAACAAACTTTTTACACTATCAGATTATTCAAAATATATCTATAGATAATCTTTCATAAAAGTGAAATTCATCATCTAAAAAATAAAGTAGATTATGTGCTGCAGCAAACAAAAATGATCTATAATAGTTTAAAGAATTTTGTCTATTTATATAAGTTAAACTCACAAAGAAATAACAATCGGAGATCAACTTTTCACAATCGAAGTGCAAAGAACAAAAGAATAAAAAAGGACACCAAGTTGAGCACTGAAACAATATTTATGCGATTAAATTTCATATTCTTATTCTTGCTTTAACCTTCTTTTTTTTTTTTTTTTTTGTAAACTGTACTCTGGATTGGACCTTCCCTTATTGAAGAAGTGATTTTAGAAAATCAATAATCTAATTCATAGCTTTAAAATTACTGTTAATTAACATTTCAGCTTTTGCTTACACATTCGATCCAATTCTCATAGTAGTAATTAGCTGATTATCTATAAAATTATATAAATACAGATATAAAGCCAACCTTGAACTTCTCTTTTTTCTTTGAGGAGTTAATAATGTTGTCTTAAAAACGAGAATAATTTTAGTGGCCAAAAAAGTGCTCAATATTCCGAAATGTAACTAGCCTCGGAGTGCGGTGAAAATTTAGGAGAAAAGAATCAAGAAACAAATAAATATACTTGCATTGTTTATTAATAAATCTCAGTTTCATCATTCTTTATTTGTGATTGCAGTAAATTTTCATCACTATTAAAATTTGTTGCAGAAGCAAATATCTATCCTTCAAAAGTGTAGAATACTAGGAGACTATTCTTTTTCTCAAAGGTCCACAAAAAGAGTTCTCTCTTTACAAGAAAAACAACTTGCCCTAAAAATCTTAATGGATTGGCAAAGCATCTAAAAAAGAATGGCTCTCCTTGTTCATCCTTTTTTACACTATCCCGTATTCAGAGTTCACTTAACTAATTAATCTGAATACGGGCAGGATAGATCCACCGAAGGGGTAAAATGTTTTTTATAAAAAAAAAATCATTTCTATGATTCAAATTCAAAATCTTTGATTAAGAATAAAAAAATTTCAATCATCCCACCATACCCCTCGATGGAGGGACTCCTTATCCGTCCTTCTATATTTTGTTTTTCATTTTTTGCTTGAAGCCCGAACCCATTTTGCAGTTATTGATTCAAATTTGTGCTGAAAAATCTCATTTTGAAAGTAAAACGCTCCTTATCAAAAGTAATTTCATTCCCACATTACAAAATTTAATACCTTTAATAAAGAATAAAGAATGAGTTATCATTCTATCACAATCTTGATGGACCATCCTATAACAGCAGCAACAAAACAATCTCAAATCATTTGATTTAATTTGTATTATATGCGACAGACGGATCCATTATTTTAAAGTGAGCACAGCGTATTAGTACAGTCGAAAATTCTCGTTGCACTAAATGCGAATTTAGATTGAAAAAATATCTGCACGGCAGCACGCACTCCAAAACTCTCCATCCATCAGTTTATTAATTTTAAAAGGGAAAATGACACTTTTATTTCCTGAGTTATCGCATTATTTCAACGGTTCCTTTGATATCCGACTGAGCACTTTTTTGACTTTCAGTATAAAGTATTCCAGTGTATATAAGTGTTGATCGACTCATGAAACCTTAGACTGATTTACACAATATATACTTACATGATGCAGTGAATCGTAATTCACTTTTAGAACACAATTCCATCATCACAAAACAAGGATTGGACTTTTGATATGTGTAGAATTAGGGTATCCAGAAGTAGTGCTTTTTCCAACGGTTTATATCGCAGAAAGTATAATTGTTTAAATGTCCGAAGTTTCCTTACTAACTGTTACCAGTCTGTTAGCTTGATGAGATCCGTTAGACATCGGATCAAAATAGCACGCATTGCTTAATCGAAGGTCAAAAGAGTTTACTCAGATATCACAGAAATCAAAATTGGAATAATGTGATAACTCAGCGATTAAAAACGCATTTTCCCATTTTAGATATAAAACAAAAGGGATAAAACAAGAGTAAAAAAAGAAAAAAAAAAAAAAAAGAGAACAGATTTGTTTATTTGTTAGCACATGGGCTGATAATTGTGCAAGGGCCCTCCACACCTTTTCAACTTTGGAGTCTTGGCAAGTGACCTTTCTTTCTTGCAAGTGCAGTGCAACATCAGATCAAACCAAACAGGCTTTGTGGATAAACTTTACACACTGACGAATAAAGAAATAATTAAAAGTCGCCGTATATTTTAAAGAGCATCGTAGAGAGTACAAAAAAAATATTAGAGACAAGATTGTAAAAGGTTTCATCAAATTCTTTAATGATCAAATTATACGTGTTTTTATTGTTGATCAAACGATATAAATAAATAAAAAATATTTATAAACTTAGGCAAACACCCTTTTAATAGTTTTAAAAATTAAGCTATGCAGACTACTTGTTAGTGAATTGTATTTATTGTGTAAAAATGTAACGCTATCGATATGTATATGTTAAATTATTGTGGATTGTAGTTTCATTTGTCTTTTATCGACATTCATGGTGGGGCAGTAATGAACTTCCTATATCTGTCGAATCCTTTAAAATGGGCTTACATAAGTGAAATCTCCTTTCCACTTTTGCCTTTTGTTAAATCATATGATCATTTTGTTAGTACAATTTAACCCCATGAATTATTGTTTGTTAGTTGCTGTTTCTTCGTACCATCTTCACATGTTTTCAATCAAGGTAGTACCAAAGTTTTAGTTTAGTACCAACTTATTTGTACTGCCGATTCATGTGATTAAATTAATGAAGTGTACTTCATTAGTCAGTGAAATTCATAACACAAGTAGCTTTTCTAGTATGTTTAATGAATGCTTATAAGCGCTTGAAACTCATATCACTATCTCGTAAGAATGTTGAGACCATAACATATTACACGAATTGGCGCTTTTTCTATAGTATTGGAACACAGTTGTCCTCCCGCCTAGATAAAAGTGGCAACTTGCTCGGTAGTCAGAGGCCTATCTAAAATTTTAAGAAGATGAGTGCACTATTATGAAGAAGTGGATTCATGATTTATATTTGATAGGTTCAACCTTTAGGTTTTTAGCATGAGCTCATTGAACCTCTGAAATTATATGTCCATTTTTTTGTTGCAATTTTAATAATTTCTTGCATATGCATCTATGCTCCGTATTCAAAATGGGTCCAGTTGAACTGTTTTGTCATATGCTATATTCTCCACTATTGCTACTGTTAATATAAATATTTGATTTAATTATACAAACTAAAGAATGAAAGTAATTAAGAAGGAAAGAAAGAAAAAAAGGTACTGCTTAAATGAAAATGCAATAGGGAACATAAGGCATTCCCATCACTTGGTTTCTTAATCTTTTTCTGAATGGAAGTAGGATAAGCATTTACTAATATCATATTTGGTTTTAAATAGTAAAATAATTTTAGAACTTGAAAAATACGATTCATATCTTTATATTAGTAAATAAAATTCTATACAACAACATCCAACGGATTGTCCTACAAACACATGAATAATATCTTATTAACTTAAATTGATCCTTACTAATATAAATAATAAAAATAATATTAGTACGTGAACTTAAATGTTTGTTTTTAAAAAAAAATACTACACTATAAATAACAAGTGTGAAATTATTATTTTTTTTAAAAAGGAACATATGCCTCTTATTAAAAATTATTACTTTAGACCACTAATTTTATTGAACCATCCCTAATTTCAAGCAAAAAAAAAAAAAAACTATTTGCATTTTCAAAAAGGTAGCCCATTCACTTGTTGGATAAATAAGCCAAAATCAAGAATTGAAAGTTGATTTTTTTTTTTTTTAGGGAATTCTTTTATAGTTGTGGAAGCATAAATTTCAAATATATAATACACCCGAAAGAGAACACTGTAAAAATAAGAAGCCCTACGATGAGTCAAGGATCATAAAAAGAATTAAACTCAAAAGTCTCAAAATCAGTTTAAGCTTCTCTGTGACATATTAACCTGGCCAAGTAATGTCACTTTGTTCACAAGTAGTCATTTTCTTTAAAAAAAAAAAAAACAATTACAATATTTTTGATCAATCAAATCTGAAAATAATATTTTCCTCACTCGAATATAGGGGCATGGGTATATGACTCGTTCAAATTACTTCTTTTATTGTTACTATTCGCGTGCTTCATTTACATTTACGTACAACTACAATAATTCGCATCTTAAACGCGGGGGGCAAAATAAACAAAGCCATCATTCCCTATTTCTCTTCCATCTTTTTTTCTGATTAATTTACTTTAAGAATTTCTCTATATTGCCAGTGAGCTTTCCTCGGAGATTTACCTGTTTTCCAATCTCACCGTGCTACAACTGTAGTTTTCTATTATCTAAAACACTTTCGCTCTCTGTATACGTAAACTCATCGACACCTCTTTTACTTTTCAGTATTTTCAATTATGTTTAAATGGGTTTAAATAGAATTGAAGGTTTTTGATTGGGGAACGTGTAGTTGAACTAAAATGGTGTTTTTGGCGTGCGGTTAGATTTTTTTATTTTTTATTTTTTTAAAATTTTTTTTAGTGTTAAATTGTCATAGTACAAGATAAGCTTTTGTTGAGCCTAATTTATTCTATTCAAATCTAGTTATGCTAATGAAAAAGGAAAAGTCTTCCCGTGAGATGGAACCCAATTACTTAGGGAGTCGCACTCTTTTCCAATGTGTATGAAAATTAATACAGATAAAATTTGAATTTTCATCATTTCAATTCAAAATACATAACGTTTTTCTTTTCTTAATTCAAAACACATAACGTCATAATTTGGATTCAATAATAAAAAAGATCAGGGGTGGATCTATAAGAGAACTTACATGCATGTTCACGTACACGACCGTACACGAACTAGAGGTGACAAAAATAACTCAAACTCATTTGACCCGCCCAACCGGCCCAAGCTTTAATAGGTTTGTGCTAGAGTGATTTTTTTTTTTTGCGCGGATTGCCCTTTATTTGGAGTGGTCTTTAATTTTTGCCCTTCAAATTGGTGATCTTTAAATTTTATCCCTCGCCTAACACCCCAAGGTTGGAGGTTCGAACCTCAGCTCAGTTAAAAAAAAATTCGCAAGGCAGAATTTTGCAAATCTGCCCAACGAAATTCTGCCTTAAGGCAGAATTTGAGCTGCACAGGCACCTGAAGGCAGAATTTCATGGGCAGAAATTCTGCCCGTGCAAGCCAAATTCTGCCTGAAGGGCAGAATTTAAAGATCACCATTTTGAGGGGTAAAAATTAAAGACCACCCCCAGCGAAGGGCAATCCTGCAAATTGCCCGAGTGATTTTGAAGATGGGCCAATTTGGGCTAGTCCAAGTTGACTCATCAAAAATCATCAACTCAAACTGACTCATCAAATGAGCCCAAACTGACTCATCAACTGCCCTCCGTTCAAAAGTATAAAGCTACAAAACATGATTTACAAATTTTAAAATAATTTTTTATTTTTTTCTTTATCTTTTTTACTCTTTTATTTAATTTTTTTTTATAAATTTCTTTTTAATAACTTTTGTTTTTTATTTTTTTATTTTATATTTCTCTATTTCCAAAAAGTATTTAGATTTGATTTTAAAAACGTCATTTATTTGGAAAAGCATGAGCGAGAAAATATTTACAATCAATGAATATCAATATATTTAGTAGGCATTTGGACATGCGATTTCATCTCATGATTTTATCTCATTATGAGATTAGCATTTGGACATGCGATTTCATCTCATGAGATGAAATCCGAAATCATCCAAAAAGGCAGATTTGGGATTTCAGATCATGATTTTAAAATTTTTAAATGTAAAACTTGACCCATAAGTTTATATTTTGTAAAAAAAAGACCCATAAGTTGGTAGATATGTTTACCAACAGTTTATATCAAATATTAATATACAAGATGGTAGGATATTACTATTAAGTTTTCTTTTTTATTGAACTAAAGTTTGATCAATTGATGTTGTATTTTTAAAAAAGGCATTCTAGCAGCGTATTAATTTTGTTATGAACTATGACTTGCTCATTTGGTAAGATTGTATAACAATTGAGAAAGTTTTGATGATTTTCACTACTTATGGGGTTTTATGTCTATAAGAAAAAATGCAACTTAAGAAATTCAAATTGCATGCTCAAACATGATTTCAAATCATGTCCAAATGACTCCTTAGTTTCTCAAAATGTTTTAAAAGTGGGTGAAGTTGGGCGGGTTGGGCTATAACCCATCATTTAGCTCATCTTAGCCTAAGCAAGCTTTGGGCAGAGTTGGGCCTTGACTCATCTATTGATTCAACCCAACTTTGGCCCAAATGACCCATTTGCCACCCCTAACACAAACCCTATAGCTTATGTGCTAACCTATATATATATATATATATATATATATATTTGATTGTAAATTCAATTTTTATCGTTTATTAATTTAAGATCATTATAGCCATAAATTTAAAATTCTGAATTCGCCTCTGAAAAGATTGTTATAGACATATTTGAAGACTTTAAGCTTCTAGAGTACTTCATTAGTCAAGGCTCAGCTAAAAAAACGTACTTAGTTGGGGAAGGAAAAGAATAAAGGAGATATATTGCTAGTTGCCACCAGTCTTAATGTCAGTTTGGCCTTTCAGAGGAGAATATAGGCGTGGAGTTGTGTATATCTGTTGGTTTAATTGATAGGTTGAATGGGAAATGAAGGGGAAAATGAGTTGTTCCCTCTTGCTTTATGAAATAAGCATTTGTCCTCATTGGTAGTGGAAAGAAAAGTTCTCCTACTTAAAAGTAGAAGCACTCATTCTTGTTGCTAAAGGGTTAAAAAGAAGGTCTCCCCTCGTGTCGTCGTCGTCGCTCGGCTTCGGATTCGGTCAAATGATCTGATTGACTGATAATCTTTTTGGACCAAATTTTCTTTAATTTTAATTATTTAATTAATTATTATTTATTTAATTAATTAATTAAAATATCCAGATCATGACCCGTTAGGGACCCGGATCCGCGTGTCTGACCCGCGACCTGTTTCTTTCTCGGATTAATTTAAAATTTCCCTTCGTTTTTTACACTGTAATTTTTTCTGAAAGGTTGCAAGCCTTTTCTGAAAAGCTGCAAACCTTTTCCCAAACAGTGCTTCAATGGCTATATATTTTCGTTTACGAAATTTTCTGAGATTCTTCTTCTTCTTTATCTGCACTTCTTAAAAACTCTCGTGTGATATACCACCTTCGAGTGGTTCGTCATCATCAGAATTTGTTGTACCGCTATTTTGGTGAGTAAATCGTTCTATCCTAGGAGGAAAGATTCCAATACCTCGGGTACATTAAGGGGAATGATTTCCTTAAGGACACACTGTGAATTCAGTGGGCTCGATTTGATTTTCCATATAATTTAACATACTGTTCATATTATTTTTCAGTTTCTGTTAATTTCGTTTTCTACAGTTTTGCAGAAACTAGATAGATTTTGTTTTCTGTTTCAGGAATTATTCTAAGTTACTGTTTCAAAGTATTTTTTGCAATACAGAATTAATAACAATCTTAAGGAAATTATTGTTTATACATTTATATTAATCTGTATTCTGTTTTGGAGACTAAAACCTTCTGGTTTTCTACTCCGTTGGAATTTTTCTAGTCCAACTTGAAGAACATAAAAACTTCGTTGGATTATTAAAGTTCATAACAGTGAACCGATTTGAAGAACATAAAAACTTCATCGTGAAACAGAGTCTGAATCAATTTGAAAAATATAGTAAACAGTTTGTCAATTATTGACAGTGAGGAATGGAAACAGAAAGTGATGTTAATGCTCCTAATGGAACTGCGACTGTTGGGGCGATTGTTAGGGCGTCAAGCCGTCCAAATGTTACACATGCGATGGCACCGACAGAGAAATCGGGGAAGTTTTCTGGTATCAACTTCAAAGGATGGCAGCAAAGAATATTCTTCTGGCTGACCACTCTAGGCATGCAGAAGTTCACAAACGAAAATCCTCCTGTTACTGAAGAAGGAATGCCTGAAAACTAGCTTTTTATGATTACTGAGGCTTGGAAGCATGCAGAATTTTTATGCAAAGGATACATCCTTAGTGCGTTAGATGATGATATGTATAATGTCTACAGTTATGCAAAAACTTCAAAAGAATTATGGGTTGCACGCGAAAAGAAGTATAAAACTGAAGACGCATGCTTGAAAAAATTTGTGGTTGCCAAGTTTCTTGACTGCAAGATGACAGATAGTAAAACTGTTGGAACCCAAGTTCAAGAACTCCAAGTCCTTATCCATGACCTTATTGCTGAAGGTATGGTGATCAAAGAGGCATTTCAAGTGGTTGTTGTGATTGAGAAGTTGCCTCCTTTATGGAGAGAGTTCAAGAACTATCTGAAACACAAGCGTAAGGAAATGTCACTGGCAGATCTTGTGATTCGCTTGAAGATTGAGAAAGATAATAAAGTTGTTGAAAAGAAGTCGCGTGGAAATTCAACGCTTATGGGAGCGAACATCGTTGAAGAAGCTGCTCCAAAGAATAAGAAAAGGAATAAGCCTTTTGGAAAGAGTAAGGAGCAGAACAAGAAAAAATTCAAGGGCAACTGCTATAATGGTGGGAAAGCTAGCCACAAAGCCCCAGATTGTCGTCTCCCGAAAAAGTACAAGAAAAAGGGACAAGCCAACATGGTGGAGAAGAATGATGACATTGATGATCTGTGTGCAATGCTATCGGAATGTAACTTAGTTGGAAATCCGAAGGAGTGGTGGATTGAACGTGGAGCCACTCGACATGTTTGTGCTGTCAAAGAAGCATTTGCTACTTACTCCACTGCTGGTCCCGAAGAAGAGCTTTTCATGGGAAATACTGCAACAGCCAAGATTGAGGGTTATGGGAAGATATTCCTGAAGATGACTGCCGGCAAGACGTTGACGCTCAACAACGTTCTTCATGTTTCTACTATTAGGAAGAATTTAGTTTCTACTTCCCACTTGTCAAGAATGGGTTCAAAATGTGTTAATGTATATGAGAAAGTAGTTATTAGCAAAAACGAAATGTACGTTGGAAAGGGCTACCTCACAGAGTGCCTTTTCAAACTAAATGTAATGGTTGTTGACAGTATTAATAAAGTTCTAGCTTCTTCTTATTTATTAGAGTCAAATGATTTATGACATGTTCGTTTAGGACATGTCAATTACAAAACCTTACAGAAGTTGATTAATTTAGAAGTATTGTCTAAATTCGAGTGTAATATATCAAAATGTCAAATATGTGTTGAATCTAAGTTTGTTAAGCATCCATATAAGTCTATTGATAGGAGTTCAAATCCTTTAGACTTAATCCACACAGATATATATGTTATGAAGTCAATACCATCTCGCGGTGGGAAAAAGTATTTTATAACTTTTATTGACGATTGCACTCGATATTGTTATGTGTATTTGCTTAATTGTAAGGATGAAGTAATTGACGCATTTAATCAATACAAGAACGAAGTGGAAAATCAATTGAATAAAAAGATAAAAAATGATTACAAGTGATAGGGGTGGAGAATACGAATCTCCTTTTGCAGAGATATGTTTAGAATATGGAATTATTCATCAAACTACTGCTCTCTACACACCACAATAAAATGGAATTGCGAAAAGGAAAAACCGAACATTAAAGGAAATGATGAATGCTTTGTTAATAAGTTCCGATTTACCGCAGAGCTTGTGGAGGGAAGCTATCCTTACAGCTAACCGAATACTCAACAGGGTGCCCCACAACAAAACACAATCTATTCCATATGAACTATGAAAAGGAAGAAAACCCAACTTGAAATATTTCAAAGTGTGGGGGTGTTTAGCAAAGGTACAAGTTCCTTTATCCAAAAAGGTAAAAATCGGACCAAAAACTGTGGATTGTGTTTTTATTTGCTATGCTACAAATAACAAAACTTATCGATTTTTGGTTCACAAATCGGACTTCCCGAAATTCATGTTAATACGGTAATTGAATCAGATAATGCTGAATTTTTTGAAAACATTAATTAGTATAAAACTGAATGTGAGTCGTTAAGTGAAAGATCTAAACGACCGCGGGAAGAACGAAAGGAAATTACACCAAGTGAAGAGGATCCAAGGCGTACCAAACGTCAAAGGATATCTACTTCCTTTGGACCAGAATTTGTGACATTTTTGCTTGAAAATAATCCTCAAACATTTAAAGCAGCGATATCTTCTTCTGATTCAGCATTTTGGAAAGAGACAGTCAATAGTGAGATTGAATCAATTTTGAACAACCATACATGGGAATTGGTTGATCTTCCTGGGATCAAAATGGATCTTTAAATGGAAAATGAAAGTTGTTGGGACTATTGACAAATATAAGGCAAGACTTGTGGTCAAAGGTTATAGATAAAAAGAAGGTCTTGATTACTTTGACACATACTCGTCGGTAACAAGAATAACATCTATTCGGGTGTTGGTGGCATTGGCGGCCGTATATGGTCATGAAATCCATCAAATGGATGTTAAGACAGCTTTCTTAAATGGAGAATTGGAGGAAGAAATTTACATGGAACAACCTGAGGGTTTCGTGGTTCCTGGTAAAGAAAGGAAAGAGTGCAAACTTGTTAAGTCGCTTTATGGACTTAAACAAGCACCCAAACAATGGCATGCGAAATTTGACCAAACAATGTTGGCAAATGGATTCAAGATTAATGAGTGTGACAAATGTGTTTACATTAAAAATACTCCAAATCATGAAGTCATTGTTTGTTTATATGTTAATGACATGTTGATAATGAGTAGAGATATTGCTGATGTAAATGCTACGAAGCGTATGCTTGCTAGCAAATTTGACATGAAAGACTTAGGAGTTGCTGATTTTATCTTAGGAATTAGGATCCATAAAACTCCACAAGGTCTAGCATTATCACAATCACATTATATTGAAAAGGTACTTAACAAGTCCAAGTATTTAAATTTCAATATTGCAAAGACTCCAATTGATGTAAGTTTTTCACTTCAAAAGAATGAAGGTGAAAGTGACTCACAATTGGACTATGCACGATTTTTGGGAAGTTTGATGTATATTATGAATTGTACACGACCAGATATAGCATGTGCTATTAGCAAGCTGAGTCGATTCACGAGTAATCCCGATCAAACTCATTGGATGGTAATGAAACGAGTCTTAGGGTATTTGAAACACACCCAAAACTATGTTTTGCATTATAATAAATATCCCGCAGTAATTGAGGGACATAGTGATGCAAACTGGATCACCGGATCATCTAAAGTTAAATCCACGAGTGGATATGTTTTCACCGTTGCTGAAGGAGCAGTGTCTTGGAAATCATCAAAACAGACATGCATCGCCCGCTCTACAATGGAATATGAATTTATAGCTTTAGACAAGGCCGCTGAAGAAGCTGAATGGCTCCGAAATTTCTTGGAAGATATTCCATTTTGGCCCAAACCATTGGCACCTATATGTATACATTGAGATAGACAAGCGGCAATAGGTAGGGTAGGGAGCGTTATGTATAACGAAAAATCTCGTCACATTTGACGGCGATGCAATACCGTTAGACAACTACTCTCTGGTGGTGTTATCACTATTGACTACGTAAAGTCAAAAGATAACGTGTCAGATCCGCTTACAAAAGGCCTATCTAGAGAGGCTGTTGAAAGATCATCGAAGGGAATGGGGTTAAGGCCTAGGACAAGTCATCATGGTGGTAACTCTACTTAGTAGAATGGAGATCCCAAGAGCTAGGTTCAAAGAGATCAAACAAAGTTATGAATGACGGTTCAACATTGTCAAATAACTCAACTCATTCTCATGATGAAGACAATGTTCAGAAACAAGGATAAAACCTTAAAGCTTTTTAATGACTTAATAAAGAATTAAATTTTTTTAATGATTATCTAAGTCTGACAGAACATGATCAGATAGTGTGTCTATAGGACTACACGTTTAGAAATCACCTATGTGAGTGTGAAGTATAAGCCGCTTCAAGGGGAATGATGGTAAAGGCCCATTCTCTATGCATTCACGAAACCAGGCGGTGTTCATGGCTGAAACGAACACAACTGTGAGAATCATAGACGGTTGAGGGTTAATTGTGTGACTTATGTTGTCTAGGTATACAACAAAATTCGACGGTTCAAAGATATCACATCTACCGATTGATCGAGTATATCCGATATAAGTTCACTACGAAAAGTTCAAAGGGAAACCTACTTATCCAGATGCAATTAATCTTCACTTGTATATCACACACTTGTCCGTGCATTCCTTTATCTTATAGCCATTCCCCATTCATGTGGGGGATTGTTGGGTTTAATTGATAGGTTGAATGGGAAATGGAGGGAAAAGAAGTGGAGGAAAAATGAGTTGTTCCCTCTTGCTTTATGAAATAAGCATTTGTCCCTCATTGGTAGTGGAAAGAAAAGTTCTCCTACTTAAAAGTAGAAGCACTCATTCTTGTTGCTAAAGGGTTAAGAAAAGGGTCTCCCCTCGTGTCGTCGTCGCTCGGCTTCGGCTTCGGATTTGGATTTGGTCAAATGATCTAATTGATTGATAATCTTTTTAGACCAAACTTTCTTTAATTTTAATTATTTAATTAATTAATTAAAATATCCAGATCATGACCCGTTAGTGACCCGGATCTGCGTGTCTGACCCGCGACCCATTTCTTTCCCGGATTAATTTAAAATTTCCCTCCATTTTTTACACTGTAATTTTTTCTGAAAGGTTGCAAGCCTTTTCTGAAAAGTTGCAAACCTTTTCCCAAACAGTGCTTTAATGGCTACATATTTTCGTTTACGAAATTTTTTGAGATTCTTCTTCTTCTTCTTCTTTTTCTGCATTTCTTAAAAACTTTTGTGTGATATACTACCTTCGAGTGGTTCGTCGTCATCAGAATTTGCTGTACCGCTATTTTGGTGAGTAAATCGTTCTATCCTGGGAGGAAAGATTCCAATACCTCGGGTATATTGAGGGGAATAATTTCATTAAGGACACACTGTGAATTCAGTGGGCTCGATTTGATTTTCCATATAATTTAGCATACTGTTCATATTATTTTTTAGTTTCTGTTAATTTCGTTTTCTACAGTTTTGCAGAAACTGGACAAATTCTGTTTTCTATTTCAGGAATTATTCTGAGTTACTGTTTCAAAGTATTTTTTGCAATACAGAATTTATAACAATATCTTTGTATTTTAGATTGAAAAGGACATAGAACAAAGAGAGATAACAATTGGTTAGTATTTCTTTTGGGAAGAGATTGAGTATTGGGAAAAGGGTCTGATTTACCCCTCTACTTTGGGAAAAGGTTCATATTTACCCCCCGTTATGTTATCAGCCCATTTATCCCCCTACCGTTACAATAGTTGAAACATTTGCCCCTATTTTTAACCCCATATCCCTGATAGTATAACGGGGGTAAATATGAATCTTTTCCCAAAGTAGAGGGGTAAATCAGGCCATTTTCCCTTTGATTGCCGATTCTTCTATTTTTAGATAACGTTGCAGGTTTCCTAACTAGTTCTGATTTGCTAAAAGAACAATATACACAATAATTTTATGCAAAAGTAAGATATTGCTTCATCCAAAAGAAGGTTTTACAATGGAGATATTATAACAACAATTTATCCAAACGAGGGCATTACATTACATTCATCCAATTTGAGGAAAGAAGTAGCCAAATTGGAGGCTATAAGTCATTCTCAAGTTATTAAAGTGTCAACTTTGGAAGACAAAGTAACAAAGATGTGGATGGTAATTATAGTTTCATTGGCACTTTTCATGAGTTTCATAACAGCTCCAATGATGAAGTGATTGCCAAAAATATTATCATGAAGTTGTTTTAAATGTCTTTGTTTGGATGAATGTAATGTAAGCCCTCGTTTGGATAAATTGTTGTTATAATATATCCATTGTAAAACCTTCTTTTGGATGAAGCAATGTCTTACTTTTGCATAATATTATTGTGTATATTGTTCTTTTAGCAAATCAGAATGTTATCTAAAAATAGAAGAATCGGCAATCAAAGGGAAAAGGGCCTGATTTACCCCTCTACTTTGGGAAAAAGTTCAAAATTACCCCCCGTTATACTATCAGGAACAGGGGGTTAAAAATAGGAGCAAATGTTTCAACTATTGTAACGGTAAGAGTATAAATGGGCTGATAGTATAATGGGGGTAAATATGAATCTTTTCTCAAAGTAGAGGGGTAAATCAAGCCCTTTTCCTTGAGTATTTGAGCTAAAATTATAGAGGGGGGGGGGGGGGGGGGGATCATATAGCAATAGGTGAGTGTTCAGTCAATGATTGGAAATATGAAGACAAAACATGGAGGGGTCATTTTTCTTTGAAAAGTGAAGCAAGAAGATAAGATCGAATTATCTACAGTGAATAGTACAGATTTATTCACCTTCTTCGACTCGACTTATTTGTACATAAAATTAAGATTCTTGACAACCAAGGTTTGCGGGGGGAATGTATAGAATCGTTTCGCTCTTTATTAGAGATTTTTTATTCAAGCTTTGAAAAATGAAAAATATCGAAAACGCTTTCTCCTCTGTGGACCTTACGTAACGTGAATTTTGAATTAATTGGGACACCAAAACGATACCCAACGTCGAGTGAGAAATAATAAGAAAAGAACTATACAGAATTATCTAGGCCGGCTAAAAGTATTAGCGACCGCCCATCCGTTTCCCTTTATAGTCGGCGCAAGTGTACTATTATTACTTTGCAATATACAATAAGTTTAAGCCAAGTAACAAGTGTAAAATAATTTTATAACTAGTATGAAACGCTATTACATTGATACTATACAGATTATAATCACATTATACTGTAAAACTTAAAGATTGAAGTTATTTTATTAAATGAACTATTTTGAACCATTACGTAATCAGCGGCGGATCTAGGATTTGATTGTGCCAAGTGTCATAATTATCTTTAATGTACATCTTGTTTGGAACGTGTTGGGTTGAGTCCATTTCTTTTTAGTTTATTCGGATCAACTTAATAAGCCTTTTTTAATTTGCAAATATGAAAATTACATCTCAAAAATCAAGAAACAAACATAATTAACATCTTAAACAAGGAATCACACCCATTAATAACAAGGTAAAATCAACATTTTCACCAAGGGACTTGCATCTTTTATGTATATTAAAAAATGAACTTGCACAAGTAAAATAACATCTTCAATAAGGGAATTGCACCAATCAAAATAAGAAAAATAATAGAAAAACTCTTCAATAGGTAATTACACCCCATAAGTAAATCTAGAATTAGATAAACTACAAGTTCTCAAAAATAAATCATAAATTTCATGTTTTTTCTAAGAAATGCTTGTGAAATTTCCATCACAATTTAAATAGTAAAGTGCTTTAAATTGAATTTAAAAATTATAGAATAGCACAATTTTTTATAATACACTCCCTCCGTCCATTTTTATTTGTCCACTATACTAAAAATATATGTCTACTTTTACTTGTAAGTTGTATAGTTTGAAAAATCAAGACACAATTTACCATTTTATATCTATTTTACCCTTATTATTAAGTACTCCAATTCATTTATCATTTTATTTATTGCTTATTAAGAGTGTCCCAAGTCAAATATAGATAAGTAAACATGGACGAGGGAGTAATAAATAAAAGAAATTATAAAAATAAAAATAAATTGAATTTTGATCTCAATCCAAAATTCCCATTGAGACCCAAGTTTTTTCGATTTAAATACTCACAGATTTGAGATTAAGAAAAATGCTTAATTTAAGGGATTTTGAAATTTCTATTTGTGTGTTCTCGCTAGAGATCACAGATAAAATAATAGAATAGAGGAAAGACAATATAAATAATAAAAAGATAAATAGAAAATTGGGAGAGTTGAAAAGGGAATTGATACCAAGGAACTAAAAAGCACAAGAAAAACAAGAGTCGGAAATGTTCAAGATAGATTCAAACTTGTGTGTACCAGCCATGGTACCTTTATCTAATTTGTGACGGGGGGCGACATGATCAAATATTTAACCTAGTTTAAGCAAATTGCAACATAGGTACATAAAAAATTTATCAATCTAGGGAGTGTCATGCCATCCGCACGTTAAAGGGTGGATCCGCCCCTGTATGTAATGAAGAAGTTCCATAATAATCAGGATTTTCTGAAAGAATGTTTTTGCTTAATGGTATAATTTTTTATAATGCAGTGATATATACTCAATGTTCACTTGATTAAAATCTTTAAATGTAGCTCTTGAAGAAGAGTTCCTTCTGCTAATGACTCACAAAGTTTTATCCCCCGTTGTTAATATATCACTTTTCTACAACTGCAGATCTTTGCTTGCTATTGTATATAAATTATAAAGATAGAGGACTATAATCTATCTTATGTAGAATAGGAGAGGCAAAAGAATAGTAGGACGACAAGTGTCATCATCATAAAAATCAGAATTTAAAAATACAAAATAAGAAAATAAGTAAATAGTAAAAATATCAAAAATATCAAAAATAAAATATAAATTCACAAAAAAACTGCAAATTTAAACAACCCTTCGCATACTGAAAACTGCACTATCTATATATATATATAAAAAAGGAGAGGTATAAGCAATGTGGTTAAGCCAAGTGGCAAGCTATAACAAGTCACTTGGCAATTTTAAGACAAAACTTTATTTTGCTATGTAATAACATTGAATCTATATCTATATATATAAAAAAGGAGAGGTATAAGCAATGTGATTAAGCCAAGTGACAAGCTAATAACAAGCCACTTGATAATTTTAAGACAAACTTTATTTTGTTATGTAAGAACATTGAATAATTTTTTTTTAGAAGAATTGAAACTTGAATTGGAAGATAAATGTTTTAAATTTAAATTAAACGATAAGGAAGAGTCCATATCCATTATGTTTTTGTGGTAAGTTATCCCGTCGTAGCTTCATTAATATTCTTTTTATACAAAATTAATCCTTATCCTGCATATAATAGTTTGATTTAAGAAGGATTTTAAATATCTAAAACATTAAATAACATATCAAATTGCCTTTTAAAACAAAAGTAAAATAATTCAGAATTTAAACATTAAATTATAAACATAAAATTAAAACTAAATTCAAGAAAATCTGATAAAAAAAAAACTAATAGAAATCTGATAAAATTTGGTTTAGCTCCCTTTTGGAGATAAAATACATCAAGTTTAACAAAATCTCAACAAATAAGCATTTCAAATTTTTACCGTAAGTAGATTAGTACAATCAATTTGAATTCTACATGCTAAATATTAAATACATATCCACGTAATTTTTTGTATTTTAGTAGATAAATTCAAGTTAATTATAAGTGATAAGATATTATAATATCTCAACAAATTTACTTTTGGTGCTTTTATTTACTGCAACTATTTTAAAGTTTTGAAATTTCTATATGTATAGGATAATATCTAGATATGGATTGAGATAAAATTTCAAATTTGAATTAAAAGATTAACATCTAAACACAGATATTTTCAATAAAATCTACTAGATACTCCCATAGAAATGATAAATAATTTTTAATATCGTAAATGCAAACCTAATGCTGATAATTAATTAATTATTTTTCAATTTATTTAATTACTTAAAAAATAAAATTGTAATACATAAAAAAGGTAGTATCATTCATATATATATACACTAAAAATCAATTTGAATTAAAGTATGATATTTTTTTTGAATTTCACCAGAAAAATAAACACTTTTTCTTATTAGAGATTTTTTATCCTTATCTAAACAAATATTTAATTGTGATATAGATATATTTAGTTTTAATAATATATTTTGAATATGAATCAGATTATAAATAATTTTAATTAAAGTGAATTGGACTTGAAAGATAGAATATTTAAATTTGGATAAAGTTTGCTTCTTTTTTTCGTTAGAAGAGAGAGAGAGAGAGAGAGAGAGAGAGAGAGAGAGAGAGAGAGAGAGAGAAAAGAAGAAGAGAAAATGTATGGGGAAAAAAAGGATAAGGTGAGCTTTGGATTGCATTTTATGGAACAATTTATTTCCTTTAGTAGTATTTTTCTTGCATTTTCGTAACACTGTAGTAATTTTTTAGTTTTTATTCGAATATACTTTTACAAATTTGAAGATAAAGATTTCATAAGGAAACATATACCTTTTGATTTTGAATCTATATCTTTATCTCTAACCTTTTTTTGGTAGATTTTATCTCCATTTATATCTCTCCTTTTCCCCCCTATTTAATCCCCTAAAATCTGAAGTAGGAGTCATCATTCACAAAGCTCAACACGTTGTTCATTGAGAAAACATGAGAATTTTAATGCTTATTAGCTTATTTTGATCATTCTTCTTTTTTCTTGCTTTTGTGATTACTCTTACCCATACACTTAATTTTGATATTATGTTTGTTTTTAGCGTATTACAATTGTTGTTTCTATAGGTACTTTTGGTTAGTTCCTTATTATTGTTTTTAGCGTTTTTTAAATGACGATTCTTTAGATTAATTCCTTATTGTTGTTTTTGTTGGTGTAGTTCTACTTCTTTATATCCTTTATCATATATAGTTGAATTTATTTGCAGCAAGAAGTCCCATAATTTCTAAGTAATTTTTGCCCTTTGAAGAGGATTAAAATTAATTAAAAGAGGGATGAGTTTTTTTCTGTATAATGTTTAAGCATCGAGCTATTATAGTGTACGAGACACTTTAATTTAAATGAGATAATTTAGGTATACTATTTCTATTATGTGAAAGACAATAGGTATTATTTCACTTAATTTTTTTTTCATACCAACAAATATCTGACATAAATGTGAAAATACCATAATTAAATTGTCCAAATGTTCTACAACAATATTTATTTTCATAATTATAAGATAAGGATATGTTATACCCCATTTTAACCCGGGAGTTGAAGCGGAGTACAACATATTGGAGATTCCTAAATATGCTTTGTTTATTTTAAGGAGTCGCCACCTAATTGATTTTTACGGTGAATTAGGACACCTAATTATTAACTAAGGTAAAATTAAAACTAAACCTCTGTTAATGGTCTGCTTAACCAGTGTGATTCTAGGTAAGGGTTCTATATCATCCTAAAGGGAAGGGGTTAGGCATCCTTTAGAATCCGTTAAACACGGTTATCCGGCCAAACTTAGGTTAATTAATCAATGTTGGATATAGTATCAAATTTTAAGAAAAATAGTTTATGCAGATAAGACTTGTAAAATATAGCAATTTATGCAAAAGAGGATTTTAATTGTCATTTTATAAAAAAGACTTCAAGTAATAAGGTTGTCAAAATGGGACTAGTAATTCGCATAAGATGGAATTTTAGAATGCTATTTGAAATAGAAGTTTATAAATGTTGTTAAGATTTAAAATAAAATACTAAATGAACTTATGAAAAAGAATATAATAATTTGTATAAAAGGAGGCTTCAAATGCCATATAATTTGTAAATATTATTAATGTTGAAATATAAGAAAAATGCTGTTTAAAATGAAATTTGTAGAAAATGTAATAATTCGCGTAAAAGAAATTGCAAATGTCATACGAAAATAGCTTATAAATGTTGCAAAGATTTTAATTAATGATGCTAATAGAACTCGCATGAAATGTATAAGCAAAAAAGAAAACGCGGGTTTGCGTAATGCTTTAACAAATATTTGAAACAAACTAAACGATGATGTATTGATTGACTCTCGCGTTTTGGAAGTTCAAAATGTTCTTTAATTCCTATTTACGTGTTAATGACGTTTCGAAATTCCCGAGATAATAAAACGTGAATCCTTTGACTCAAAAATATGAAATTAGGCCATTTGCAAATTAGTTATTCTAAATAAGATAAATATTAGATGCTTATAAATAGTTTCGACATAAAAGAGAAGAACACGACTTATGGGATTGACCGTTAGTCTTTTTATCTAACTACCCCTTTACTAAACTATCTCTACCAATCCTCAATAGTTCAACTAAGCTAAGGGAGAGCAGAAGAAAGTGTTAGTCAAATAATACATACAAGTTAAAGGCATAAAATAAAACAAAGGCATAAATAAAATTAAATGGGCTCGGCCCATTTTTTGAGATTGCTATTTGCTGTTGGGCTTCGGCCCAGCAGTCCCTTCGGATCTGGGCCACTGCTGGGCTTCGGCCCAGCAAATTTTATTACTGGACTGCTGTTGCTGCTGTTGGAATTGGGCTTGGCCCAGAATTTATTTCTTTAAGCTGGGCTGCGGACAGAGATGGGTTGAGAAGGTAGGAGGATTTTGTTGGGCTTTTAGCCCAACATCGTACACGGAAGGAGAGCGAGTCCCTCGGACTCATATGCGATGGTCATGCATAAAACGGAAAAATAGAAATTAGTACATGATCAACAAACAAAGCCAAAATATATAATGCAAGTTCAACATACCAGTGGGTTATGTATATATCATGAATATTCGAATATATTTCATATATACATAGTCATAAGGATGTTTAGAAGGTTAATATCGAAGGATTCAGTATTGAAAACAATGTAGTGAATAGGACAGCCTAGTCAAGTGTACACAGAATTGAACGAATCAGGACATTTTATTGGCACCAATCAGTTTAAATGAAGAGGAGAAAGAAGAGAAAGAGGCACACATCCACAGAAAGTTTAAAAGGAACAATGTTCATATATAATCCTGAAAAAAGGCATACTCTCCGCAAATCAGGCTTAAGAAAAGAACAAACAAACACACTCTTGGCTTTTAAAAAGGGAAACTGTCACTTGACAAATTAAGTTCTAGGAAAAGGTCATACGGTTTTGCACACTTGATATTTAAAGGATCATACAACTCATGCAAATAGCTTTTGAAGATAATGAAACACTTCATAATTTAGTCTTGAAAGGGAATAGATCAATTAAATCCACAGGAACAGTTATGGAGAATAACAAGCACCCTATGTTTGATTCTGAATGAAGTATCAAGTTCATACAGATTCAGTTTTTTTTTTTTCTTTTTTTTAAGAACTTAGACACTTCACAACCATAAACTAAGAAAAGGAGGAAGAATAATTTACGCACACTAACTAATATAATCAATCAGGGATATCAAGTCTGTTTCTAAAAAAAAAGTGAGGGTATGCCAAATATTAATACTCTATGTTTGGTGACAAGGGAAACTGGAAATCTATACTCAGAAGAAATTCAATTACACCAATAGGTCCCTGGCATTAAGGTTTGAAATCAGTATCAACAACTTTTTTTTTTAAAAGTGAGTATGACAAATATATAAAATCGATTCTTTCCAAAATAACTACAAGTTTTTTAGCAAAAAGAAAAACAGAAAAGGGTCCCATCAAGATTCACCATACACAGAAGAGAGAAAGTTCACATAGGCAAGTATTAAACACATGGATCACAGCAATAATAAACCACACTAGTTCATGAAAACTAAATCCCTATTTTTCTGAATCAACTCATGAGAACCAAGCAAGCACAACTGATAAAATATCAGATGTTATTCTTTGGAAAAATGTGTTGGCCAGTTCATGTTAACAATTTTGGTCAAGAAAGACAATCAGACACTTAGCAAACCCCATAACCTCTCTTTTTGTATTTTAAGTAAAGTGATAACAAACAACCAAGTACAGACATCCAGGCAATCAACTTATGTCAAATAGTACGCAAATCAAAAAGAATCCAGAATTTAGCTTTACCCTTTCTCCTAGTCTCATTCTTTATTTTGAAGTTCATTCTTTCCGGAGAACAATTGAATGTAATGCAAACACGTTGACTGAACGTAAGGTAATCCAAACAGTTTCAAAGAACCAATGTTGACCCTTTCTAAAGGAAGAGAATCCATTACTTTCGAAAAGAAGAGAATTCATTACTTAACCATCTACTAGTGAAATCTTGTTCAATAAACTATCACAAAGTGATTCATAGTCCTAGTTCAGGCAGGTCCCAAAACAAACCTGTATACATTTTTAACTTTAAAGTCTACTAGTGATGAGATGCAAGCAGTTTTAAGCCATGTAAAGCTGTAGACATGTGTCATTTTCAATAAAACAAAGACTCCTCATCGCATACGAGATACATGGGTTAATGAGTTCCTCTTTATGATGATTCAAACTCAAATCAGGGTCAAGCAAGAGAGAACCATATAGCAAATTGATCTTTAGGCCTGCTACTGTACCAAACAGAGGGTGCAAAAATTATCAGCTAATGAACATACTAGTAAACATGTAGTATAACAAGTGACAACAGCTTAGTGTACAGGCAAAATTATGCTCAAAACTGGTAGGTATGTGAGGAAATTATTGATTTAAGCATGACCTGATTGCATGAGAATACACGACTAAGATGGGTTAAACAGGAATGTCATTCAAATAAGGTACTAGGCAGCATCTATGAACACATGGATTAGCAATATCCAGACTCACATAAGAAAATAACAACATACTTAAAAACTAAACATAACGACAAAAAAATACCAACACCAGACTGAAAACTGGACTACATTAAAGTGATAATACAATAGCAGCTAAACTAACATATAAGCAAACGACACTATATTAAACTAAAATAGAACAGACTTATAATGCTAAGACTACTAACAATGCTAAACTAACCATTAATTTTAGTAATCAGTCACAAATTTTAACCAAACACGTAATAAACAGGAAATAAAATCTGCACACAAACAAAACTAAAAAACGAGCTCGTCTAAATACCAAACAAAACATATAGACCCGACTGTAAGCAAAATGGCTTAAAGGAGGAGAAATTACCTTGTTCGGGTGCAGCGAAGTGGGTGCGAATCCTCGATCTACACTCGAACACCAAACAAGAAACTCGATTCTCGGAAATAAAGGACTGTTACAGTTGAAGTTTTTGCTTAGGAGATTTTTGGCAACAAACGAAAGCTTTGATTTCTAGGGAATCTTCAGGTGAAAAGACTCGATTTTTCAAAAGGGGCTTGTGCGATTTAAGAACTCGATTCGTTTGGGGGTTTCTGAATATGCGGTGCTCGTCTTTGTTCCTATTTTTTTCGTTCCTTTTTTTGAGGGTTTTGGTTCGTTGCTGTGCGTCTTCCTCCTCCTCGTCGTTCCTTTTCCCTCGATTCAACTCCGCCCCTTTTATAGGTTTTTTTTTTTTTTGTTGTTTTTGTGCTGAAAAAGGGGAAGGAGGAGCGGGAGAGAGAGAAAAGTGGGGGACAAGGGTGAGTGGGGAGCGGAGAAGAAGGAGGGAACAAGGGAGAGTGGGGGCGGCGTGAGGCGAAAGAAAAAGAGAGGAGCGGCTAGGGTTTTGGGAGGAGAAGAGACAGAGGAGAAAGGAAGAAGAAGAGGCGGAAGGTGGAAAAAATGAGGGGAAACCCTCATTTTGATGAAAATGTATCGGACCCGGTCCATCCGTGGACCGGGTCAATTTTAGACTGGGTTCTAAAAGGATGGACTAGTGAATTAAAACATGTACTGGTCTAAAAAAATGGGATAAAAACGTGGTCTAGTCCAACAAATATTAGGAGTTAATCGGACTTTGATTTGGGGTCCGGTAAGTCAAAATACGGACTGAGTGCAAGAAATAGTTTGGCCTCTAAATTTGAATAAAAGACCCACTTTGATTAACGATGTACCAAGGGTACCAGAATATCACCTAGTACGAAAAATGTGTAATTGTAAAAGACCCGGGTAAAAATTATATGATGTCGCAAATGACCGTGCAATAATATTTAATAACAAACGCTATCATTAAAATGTGCGAAGTAAATGCGATGCGTATGCGGAAGTTGGTAGAAACGTTGAGAAATACAAGTTTGAATAATACTAAATAATAGCAGCAAATAAATAGCGGTAGTAATACTGCTAATAACAATAATGATAATGGTAACAATGATAATATTGATGATAATGGTGATAAAAAATAATAATAGATATAATAATAATAGTAATAACAAATATTGATAATTAAAAATGATAATAATTAATAATAATAAAGATGATAATAATTAATAATAAAATAATAATAATAATAAATAACAATTATTGATAGTGGCAAAATGTTAATAAAATAATAATAACAATAATAGTGATAATAATAAGATAATAATGATAATAAATAACAATTATTGATAAAAAAATGATAATAATTAATAACGATGATAATGATGATTAATAATTGATAACAAAATAACGCTGATAATAATGATTAGTAATTAATAATAATAATAATAATGGAAATAACAAGAAATAATAATTAATGGCAATTGGTAATAAAATGATAATTTAAGAATAATAATAACAATAATAATAATAATAGTAACAATAATAATAATAATAATAATAATAATAATAATAATAATAATAATAATAATAATAACTGCAGCGGAATAATAAAACGTGGGTGTTAATAAAAGACTAATAATTATAGTAAAATTTAAATGCATATTTTTTAATTTCTCAAAACACTAGAAGTATTAATAGGTATTTCGGGGGAGAGGCGGGACAAAATTGGGTGTCAACAACTTGTCCCTCTTTGCCTGACAATGATGAAAGAATTTTCGGGCAAAGACGTTGACTTAGTAGCCTATTTTGTCCCGGCTAAAGGATTGTGGAGGACTAAGGGTAAAGAAAATTACGGCCGAACTCTGGTCTCTGAATCGCCTACATATCTCGGGTTGCACGAGAATCAGGCCGTGTGTAGTTCTTGGGAAGACTACGACACCTATGACTGGCAACTCATGATTTGATGCGAATCTTCGCAAAAAATATTGTCCCAGTGTCGAATTATGATGACACTGGGTATTGTGATAGAACCCTAAAAATTGATTGTGCTGGAATGTGAACGGGAAATTTGAATTTGGAGCCGAGTGTTCGAGGTAGATCTTTGACCCTTGTCGAGAAGTCTGCTTGTCCTTCCCGACGTATTGCCCCAGTTCGCTGCCGAAGAAATAGTTCCACGTTGCGCTAAAGCTCCTGCGAAACTAAAAACTAGATGAAAATAGTCAGTAAGAATAAATATTGAAATATAGCGACGCAAATGCGGTGCAATGTCCTTATGCTTTAATTTGAAAGGGCGGTGTATGGCCCATATAATGTATGAAAGGCGGTGCTAAGGGCGGTGCGCAGCCTATGCAGAAATTTACAAAGGGCGGTGCATGACCCATGTAATAGATGAAAGCAATGCAAAGGGCGGTGCGCAGCCCATGCTGAAATTTAAAAGGGCGGTGCATGGCCCATGTAATGTATGAAAGGCGGTGCTCAGCCTTATGCAGAAATTTAAAAGGGCGGTGCATGGCCTTATGCAGAAATTTAAAAGGGCGGTGCATGGCCCAGGCAATATATATGAAAGTGGTGCGAAGGGCGGTGCGCAGCCCATGCATCATATGAAAGGCGGTGCATGGCCTTATGCAGAAATTTAAAAGGGCGGTGCATGGCCCAGGCAATATATATGAAAGTGGTGCGAAGGGCGGTGCGCAGCCCATGCATCATATGAAAGGCGGTGCATGGCCTTATGCAGAAATTTAAAAGGGCGGTGCATGACCCAGGCAATATGAAAGCGATGCGAAGAGCGGTGCGCAGCTCATGCATCATACGAAAGGCGGTGCATGGCCTTATGCAGAAATTTAAAAGGGCGGTGCATGGCCCAGTAAATATGAAAGCGATGCGAAGAGCGGTGCGCAGCTCATGCATCATATGAAAGGCGGTGCATGGCCTTATGCAGAAATTTAAAAGGGCGGTGCATGGCCCAAGCAATATGAAAGCGATGCGAAGAGCGGTGCGCAGCTCATGCATCATATGAAAGGCGGTGCATGGCCTTATGCAGAAATTTAAAAGGGCGGTGCATGGCCCAGTAAATATATGAAAGCGATGCGAAGAGCGGTGCGCAGCTCATGCATCATATGAAAGGCGGTGCATGGCCTTATGCAGAAATTTAAAAGGGCGGTGCATGGCCCAGACAATATATGAAAGCGATGCAAAGGGCGGTGCGCAGCCCATGCATCATATGAAAGGCGGTGCATGGCCTTATGCAGAAATTTAAAAGGGCGGTTCATGGCCCAGTAAATATGAAAGCGATGCGAAGAGCGGTGCGCAGCTCATGCATCATATGAAAGGCGGTGCATGGCCTTATGCAGAAATTTAAAAGGGCGGTGCATGGCCCAAGCAATATGAAAGCGATGCGAAGAGCGGTGCGCAGCTCATGCATCATATGAAAGGCGGTGCATGGCCTTATGCAGAAATTTAAAAGGGCGGTGCATGGCCCAGTAAATATATGAAAGCGATGCGAAGAGCGGTGCGCAGCTCATGCATCATATGAAAGGCGGTGCATGGCCTTATGCAGAAATTTAAAAGGGCGGTGCATGGCCCAGGCAATATATGAAAGCGATGCAAAGGGCGGTGCGCAGCCCATGCATCATATGAAAGGCGGTGCATGGCCTTATGCAGAAATTTAAAAGGGCGGTGCATGGCCCAGTAAATATGAAAGCGATGCAAAGGGCGGTGCGCAGCCCATGCATCCTATGAAAGGCGGTGCATGGCCTTATGCAGAAATTTAAAAGGGCGGTGCATGGCCCAGTAAATATGAAAGCGATGCGAAAAGCGGTGCGCAGCTCATGCATCATATGAAAGGCGGTGCATGGCCTTATGCAGAAATTTAAAAGGGCGGTGCATGGCCCAGTAAATATGAAAGCGATGCGAAGAGCGGTGCGCAGCTCATGCATCATATGAAAGGCGGTGCATGGCCTTATGCAGAAATTTAAAAGGGCGGTGCATGGCCCAGGCAATATATGAAAGCGATGCAAAGGGCGGTGCGCAGCCCATGCATCATATGAAAGGCGGTGCATGGCATGGCCTTATGCAGAAATTTAAAAGGGCGGCGCATGGCCCAGTAAATATGAAAGCGATGCAAAGGGCGGTGCGCAGCCCATGCATCCTATGAAAGGCGGTGCATGGCCTTATGCAGAAATTTAAAAGGGCGGTGCATGGCCCAGGCAATATATGAAAGCGATGCAAAGGGCGGTGCGCAGCCCATGCATCATATGAAAGGCGGTGCATGGCCTTATGCAGAAATTTAAAAGGGCGGCGCATGGCCCAGTAAATATGAAAGCGATGCAAAGGGCGGTGCGCAGCCCATGCATCCTATGAAAGGCGGTGCATGGCCTTATGCAGAAATTTAAAAGGGCGGTGCATGGCCCAGGCAATATATGAAAGCGATGCAAAGGGCGGTGCGCAGCCCATGCATCCTATGAAAGGCGGTGCATGGCCTTATGCAGAAATTTAAAAGGGCGGTGCATGGCCCAGGAAATATATGAAAGCGATGCAAAGGGCGGTGCGCAGCCCATGCATCATATGAAAGGCGGTGCATGGCCTTATGCAGAAATTTAAAAGGGCGGTGCATGGCCCAGTAGATATGAAAGCGATGCGAAGAGCGGTGCGCAGCTCATGCATCATATGAAAAACGATGATTAATGCAGGTGCAGTGCAATGCGGCTGTAAGCACACGCAGTGGCAAAAAATAAAAGCAATGTATTCGAAAGCAATTCAAAATATTTGTGCGTTGATATATATATTTGAAGAAAATAATTTGCAAGATTAGCTTATGGTGATCGCCGAAAGTTATTTATATTTGAAGACATAATTGATAGAAGAATGCTCAAACCGTTTGACGCGCCATCATTTCAAGGTCGTGCCTATTTCGCTCCTGCAACTTGGCAACCTGCATCCAAAGAAAATTTGTAAGTTTGGGGAGGGGGTTGATTCGCGTTGACTTGGGGATCTGGCTCTTGCGCTTCGTGCCTCCAGCTTCGTATGAACTTGTAACCTCCGCTCATTTTAAGTCTTGGCCGACTAGTAAACAGTCTGATTAGAATCACATTATTTCGAAAAAAAATAGACATAGTAAACTATATGTATGGTGATAAATAATTTTGCTGAACTCGGAACTGTGACACATTGTGAAACAAAGCGAATGCCCCTTTTCCGAAGTTTTCTTCTGCCCGAAGACTCTGTCGAACAATATTCTCCCGAGTCTGTCGATGTTGTCTTACGGTGATCCCTTTTTAAAAAAAATTGTCCCAGTTTCTGGTGCAAGGGATGTTGATCTTTTCAAAATGGCGAGACCGAGCCTACATAGGCTGCCTACGTATCCCACTAGGGGAATCAGGTCGAGCGTAGTTCAAATTACAAGCGGAAATAAAATTAGAATTTTGAAGTGATGTGACCGAGGCCTATGCGGGCCGCCTACGTATCCCCCATGGGAATCAGGTCAGGCGTAGTTCATATTACAAGAAAGAAAAAAAAAAAAAAATCGAGAGAAATTCTATCTTAAAGACCTAACCCGATATAGGTTTGTCATGCGCCCCGCTAAGGGAGAGTAGTGCTATTACATGGAAAAGTGTTGAAGAATATTTCATGCAAATAAAAGAAAGTTTCTAAATATAATATCTCTTGACGGCATCTGCGTTGATAGCTTTCGGCCAAATTTCGCCATCCATTTCTGCTAGGATTAATGCTCCTCCAGTCAATACCCGATGAACCATATAAGGTCCCTGCCAGTTAGGTGCAAATTTTCCTTTGGCTTCATCTTGACATGGGAATATGCGTTTCAGTACCAATTGCCCTGTTTTGAATTGCCTCGGTCTTACCTTCTTGTTGAAAGCTTTGGCCATTCTGTTCTGATAAAGCTGTCCATGACAAACGGCATTCAATCTCTTTCCGTCAATGAGCATCAATTGTTCGTATCGATTCTGCATCCACTTAGCGTCACTTAACTCAGCTTCTTGGATGATTCTCAAAGATGGTATTTCTACCTCAGCAGGTAACACCGCCTCTGTCCCATAGACCAAAAGATAAGGTGCTGCCCCCGTTGAAGTTCTCACAGTAGTGCGATAACCGAGGAGAGCTAACGGCAGTTTTTCGTGCCAATGCCTGTAATTATCGATCATCTTCCTCAGTATTCTTTTGATGTTTTTGTTCGCTGCTTCGACTGCCCCATTCATCTGAGGGCGATAAGGAGTGGAATTGCGATGAGTAATCTTAAATGTCTCGCAAATCTCCCGCATTAGATCACTGTTAAGATTAGCTCCATTATCTGTTATAATTGACTCTGGGATTCCGAATCGGCAAATAATGTTGCTCCGAACGAAATCTGCTACCACTTTCTTTGTTACCGACTTGTGCGAAGATGCTTCCACCCACTTTGTGAAATAATCAATGGCTACCAAAATGAACCTGTGTCCATTCGACGCGGCTGGCTCGATAGGACCAATGACATCCATACCCCAAGCTGCGAAAGGCCACGGAGAACTTGTCACATTTAATTCATTTGGCGGAACCCGAATCAAATCACCATGAATCTGACATCGATGACATTTCTGCACGAAACGGATACAATCTGATTCCATAGTCATCCAGAAATAGCCTGCGCGAAGGATTTTCTTGGCCAGATTAAAGCCATTCATATGAGGCCCACATGTACCGCCATGCACTTCTTCAATCAACCGAGCCGCTTCTTTAGCATCAACACATCTTAATAATCCTAAATCTGGAGTCCTCCTATACAGGATTTCTCCACTTAGGAAGAAATGGTTTGCTAATCTCCGAAGCGTTTTCTTCTGAACACTGGTTATGCCTTCCGGATAGTCTCCTGTCTTAAGATATTTGTTAATGTCATAGTACCAAGGTTCTCCATCAGGCTCTTCGTCCACATAGAAGCAATATGCCTGTTGATCGTGCACATTTATCTTGATAGGATCTATGCGATTCTTGTCCGGGTGCTGAATCATAGAGGACAGAGTGGCCAAAGCATCAGCGAACTCGTTCTGTGTCCTTGGAATGTGTTTGAATTCCACCCTGATGAATCTCTTACATAAATCTTTCACGCAATGCAAGTATGGCAGTATTTTCCCGTTCTTAGTGGTCCATTCGCCTCGCACTTGATGAACCAGTAAGTCTGAATCGCCTATAACCAAAAGTTCCTGTATATGCATATCAGCGGCCATTCTGAGGCCAAGAATACAAGCCTCATATTCTGCCATATTATTGGTACACGGGAACTTGATTTTGGCTGAAATGGGATAGTGCTGTCCTGACTCTGAAATCAAAACTGCTCCAATGCCGACCCCTTTAGCATTTGCCGCCCCATCGAAAAACAGTCTCCACCCTGGGTACTCTTCTGCGATATCTTCCCCGATGAACAACACTTCTTCATCCGGGAAATAGGTTTTAAGGGGTATGTATTCCTCGCCCACAGGATTTTCTGCAAGATGATCAGCTATCGCCTGCCCTTTGACAGCCTTTTGAGTAACATACACAATATCAAACTCGCTCAACAACATTTGCCACTTAGCTAGCTTCCCCGTAGGCATAGGCTTCTGGAAGATGTACTTGAGTGGGTCCATCCTTGAGATGAGGTAAGTAGTATATGCAGACAAATAATGTCTCAACTTCTGTGCAACCCAAGTCAAAGCACAACAGGTGCGTTCCAATAACGTATACCGTGCCTCGTAAGGTGTGAACTTTTTGCTCAAGTAATATATTGCTCGCTCTTTCCTTCCTGTTTTGTCATGTTGACCTAATACACATCCAAACGCGTTCTCCGATACGGACAAATACAATAGCAAAGGTCTTCCAGCTTCTGGAGGCACCAAAACAGGCGGGCTAGACAAATATTCTTTGATTTTGTCAAAGGCTCTTTGGCAATCTTCAGTCCATTTGGTAGGAGCATCCTTCCTCAATAACTTAATTATTGGTTCGCATATCACCGTTGATTGCGCTATAAATCGATTGATGTAGTTGAGACGCCCGAGGAAACTCATCACATCTTTCCGACTCTTTGGGGCAGGCAACTCCTGAATGGCCTTTATCTTCGAGGGGTCTAACTCTATGCCCCTTCTGCTCACAATAAAACCCAACAAATTCCCTGCAGGAACACCGAATGCACATTTTGCGGGGTTCAACTTCAGATTGTATCGCCTCAACCTGTCGAAGAACTTTCTCAAATCCGTCAGATGGTCTGAGCTCTTTCGCGACTTGATGATGATATCATCCACATAGACTTCAATCTCTTTATGGATCATATCATGGAAGATGGTGGTCATGGCTCTCATGTACGTGGCCCCTGCGTTTTTGAGCCCGAAAGGCATCACCCGATAATAATACACCCCCCAAGGTGTGATGAATGTTGTTTTCTCTGCATCTTCCTCGTCCATCAGGATTTGGTGATATCCCGCGTAGCAGTCAACAAAAGACTGCAACTCATGCTTTGCACAATTATCAATGAGCATATGGATATTTGGAAGGGGAAAGTCATCTTTCGGACTGGCTCTGTTGAGATCCCGATAATCTACGCATACCCTAACCTTGCCATCCTTCTTTGGCACGGGAACGATATTGGCTAGCCAAGTGGGGTACATTGTAGTTCGAATGACCTTGGCATCAAACTGCTTGGAGATCTCTTCCTTGATTTTTAAGCTCAAGTCTGATTTAATGTTTCTTTTCTTTTGCTTTATCGGAGGACAGGATGGATCAAGAGACAACTTATACGAAACAATGTCAGTGCTCAATCCGGGCATATCATCGTAAGACCAAGCGAACACATCTATATATTCCTTCAGGAGTTTGATCAATTCTTCTCTCTGCGACGGGGTCAAATGGACACTGATTCTCACTTCCATAATGATTTTTGAATTACTCAAATTTATAATTTCCGTTTCATCCAAATTTGGTTTCAGCTTATTTTCAAAATACTCAAAATCCTTAGTTAATCCCTCAGGTTGCATATCCCCTTCATATTCTTCAGAATCTTGCTCGGCATTTCCTACGGGCTTGCTTGTTTCATTATGTGTCACATTCACAGTATTGGCAGATTTGTTAATTTGATTGCTGAAAAATAAAAGAAAATTAATTAAGCAAAGACGGAAAAATATAAATAAAAGCATGGCTTGAAAATTGCATTTGAACTTCAAAGTTTAGAGGCAAAAAATAACAAAAGCATAGACACGATTCAGGCCTCAATTTCAAATCGTGTCTGTTTCATCAAATGCTGAATACAATTAGTCTACCAAGACTCCCGGAGAAACGGGGGCGGGTTACAAATCCAATTGTTCAAACGACATCCTGGCTCTGCGTCCCGGATAGTCGGGTCTTCAGAATACCCATCCGAAACCATACTGCATTCAGTTTCTTCTTCGGTGATGAATAAGTGTTTAAAACTTTCCAGGAGTTTGTCTTCAAGCGTTTCCTCTGGTGCTTGGGCAGCGGAAGCCTTAAGAAATGACTGATTCAGGCAAGGAACAGGCTTTGGCAAGGGAATGTCACTTCTTCTTTTGAGACTAGCCGAAGCAATCTCTTCGGGGGTGGGCTCATATCCGAGACCGAAAGTATGCTTATGCCCGGGCAGTTGAATTGGTTCCACAATTCCATTCAAGTTCGGACCAAGGCCTTGACCGGGTCGGAAGCCATTCTTCAGCATCTCCCACGCCACCATCATAAGTACTTGTGGCAATTCCATTCTCTTCGCTTGAGCAGTGCACACATTCTCCTTAATATGAAAACACGATCCGTCTAGCCTTTCCCCACTTTGAATAGGAGGAATTGAACATTCCGGGTATAAAGAATTGTTGCCTTCTCCGTGGATCACTATTTCTTGGTGATTCCACACAAACTTCAGGTTCTGATGCAAAGTGGAAGGAACCGCGCCAGCCATGTGGATCCATGGTCTCCCGATTAGCAGGTTGTAACAAGTAGATATGTCCATCACTTGGAACTTCACAATGAACTCCACAGGCCCAATCTCCAGAAACAAATCGATCTCTCCAACAACATCTCTTTGGGCTCCGTCAAATCCTTTGACACTGACTTGACTGTCACGGAGTTTCCCGACGTCTATCCCTAATGCTCGTAGAGTGGCAACAGGACATATATTCACAGCAGAGCCTCCGTCGACCAATACTTTGGAGATGAACTTATCCCTGCATTTGATGGTGATGTTCAATGCTTTGTTATGCCCCAAACCTTCAGGTGGCAACTCGTCGTTATGAAAAGAGACCCGGTGGGCCTCAAGGATCTCCCCTACCATAGCCGATAATTTCTCACTGGAAGTCTCGGCCGGAACGTAGGCTTCGTTCAGTATTTTCACTAGAGCGCTCCTATGAGCTTCAGAACTCATCAATAATGCGAATAAGGAAATCTGAGCTGGCGTTTTCTTCAATTGTTCTACAACAGAATATTCCTTCGTTGGCATTTTTCTCCAGAATTCTTCGACTTCAGCTTCTGTAACGGCCTTCTTCGGACCATTTTCCTTGCTTGACGCCCCTCGTGCTATCTCTTCGGGGGCATAGCACCGTCCAGACCTAGTCATTCCGGTGGCAACGGCTTCCACGACTACTCTTCCTTTCTCTTTGTCTCTTTCACCAGATTGATAATCCCAGGGGACTGCTTTGGTGTTGCGAGAAGGTGTTGGGGCAACGAAAGCTGTGATCCTGGGCCTTGGGGTGAGCACTTCGAATGGGGCCCTCATCTGAACTGTGATTATGGGAGCAACACAAGCTGATGATTCGACCTTTTCCCTTTTCTTAACCGGGACGATAGTCCCCTCCAGATTGCAATCTTCGTCAACAGTGATCATGTGCACATTTACATCGCCGTGATTCGGCAGTGGATAGTTGTTTATGTTCGGGGGAGCTTCCTTAAGCTGTATGACCCCTTCCTTGATTAATGCCTCAACTCTATCCTTGAGAGCAAAACAGTTTCCGGTATCATGCCCTGCAACTCCCGAATGATATGCACAATGTTTAGTCCCGTCATACCACCCTGGGATGGGATCAGGAGTTCTTCCTTGAATCGGTTGGAGTATCCCAGCCATTTTCAGCCTCTCGTACAGTTGGGCTAAGGGTTCGGCTAATGGTGTGTAGGTCCTGGTTGGTTTTCTTTCGACATTTGGGCGTGGTCTAGGGGTGTTTTGTGGGCGGTTTGGTGAATGGTACTGGGGTTGCGTTGCGTAGGTTGGACGGTGTTGTGGTGGGTTTTGGTAGGAAGGTGACCGGGGTGAGTAGTATGTTGGTTGAGTATGATAGACCGGAAGGGGGGTAGGTGGGGGTTGGTAATAAGGCTGAGGTATTTGGGTGTACTGGCTGTAGTGCGAGGGCTGGGGTGAAGAATATTGGCGGGTTGATTTTGGGGTGGGTCTTTGATCTTGTATGGCCATGACCGGGGATACTCCGTCTCTCTTCTTCTTAGCAGGGTCCGCCTGAATGGCCTTACTTGTGGCCTGCAAGGCCGCAAGATTTGTAACTCTTCCTGTTTTTATCCCTTCTTCTATGAAGTCCCCCATCCTGATGACTTCAGCAAACTTCTGCCCAATGACACTTAACATTCTCTCATAATATGTGGGGTCCTTTAGAGATTGTACGAAAAGCATCGTCATTTCACTCTCTGCCATTGGAGGCTGGACTTTTGCCGCTTCTGCTCTCCAGCGCATAGCGTATTCCCGGAAAGTTTCTGTTGATTTTCTCTCCAGCTTCATCAAATAAAACCGGTCCGGGATAGTCTCAGTGTTGAACCTGAATCTGTCCATGAATTCCTGGGCCATATCTCCCCAACTGTGCCACCTCTGCGGGTCTTGGTATGTGTACCAATCGAGTGTCTCTCCAGTTAAGCTCCTTATAAACAGCTTCATTCTGATAGCTTGATTTTTACCCACTCCGACAAGCTTATCGCAATATGATCTCAAATGAGCCCGAGGGTTTCCCTTCCCGTCGAACATGTCAAACTTCGGCACCTTATATCCAGCAGGTAACTCAATGTCCGGGTGAATGCACAGATCTTCATATTCAAGTCCTTCACATCCCCTGTTGGTTTGGATGTTCCTGACTGCTTCCCTCAGACTGCGAAGCTCTTTTGCCACATCTTCGTCCGCTCTTGCCCTAGCTTCCCTTTCCAACTCTTCATAGGGGTCAACTTCTGGATGTTGTAAGGTCTGTGCCTGGGTAGTGAAAGGATGAGCTTCTGCCGCATACTGTGTGTTATGGCTGGCAATATGCGCCAATGGTGTATGGTGAACTGCTTGGTAGTTTTGGGTATGTGGGTTAATTTGGGTAACTGCAGGTTGAGGAATGTAAGGAGTAGCGAAAGGTTGTGAATTGGTTTGTTGGAAGTTAATTTGCTGGAGGTTGGCTTGTTGCTGGTCATTTGGTTGTGAAGTAGTTTGTTGTATGTTGGCTTGTTGCGGGATGGTTTGTTGTTGGATAGTTTGTTGCGGGATGGTTGGTTGCGGGTGGATCTGGTGTGGAATGGTTTGTTGTGGATTTGACTGTTGTGAGGCGGATTGTTGGTTAGTTTGTTGGGGGTTGGAGGTATTTGGATGGACTGTGTAAAGCGGAGGGTTTGAGGGAGAAGGTTGTGGAGCGGGTGAATCGATAGGCGAAAAGGATGGTGGAATTGTTGTGTTTGTTCTTTGCTCAGGGTGAGGGGCGTTCAAAGTGATGGACAGATTGGTGAGATTCCGCAGTCGCTCAATTTCGGTCTGCATATTGGCCATTTGCTGCAACAATTGGGCAATGAGTTCATCATTTCCCCCTCCTGAAGCCTCAGGTTCCTCTCTTGGAAGAGTGACGAGTCCCAAGCCAGTCTGTTCGGATGCCCCTGAATCATTCATATTACCGGATGTTCGTGCTTTTGATCTCGTGAAGTATGGGTGGTCTGCCAGTTCACAGTCAACGCGAATCAACCTCTGGGGGATAGTAAAAAATAAACCTTTTAAGAATGAAGAAAGCTGTGTTAGTATGGTCCGAATGATTGCTGTTTAAAATAATATGGAGATTTAGCAGATAATGTTGAAATAAGCACATGTTGCATAGCAAATAAGCACATATTGCGTAGCAAACATACATTGAATAGCAAACAAAACATATTGCAAACAAACATATATTGAATAGCAAACAAAACATATCGGAAGGAAATCAATGCGTCCTATTATGCAAGGGACCTTTTGTGCCAAAGGTAGGCCTAGCGTGGATTTGAAGGATAACATATGTAGTCATGTGTCATTCCAGTGTGCTATTAATTGAAAACCCAAAACGAATACAATCCCAATGCAAAAGAAATTATTACAATCGCTATTGAACAAGTTAACTAAAATGAAGATGGCCCTTCGTCGCTTTTGAACCTCTTGGTTGCCCGAATTGACTGATCGATCTTTCGGCGATTTTGGGCAAGGTATGACATAGCTAGAACACCCCCTGTTTTGATGCCTTCTTTGATACAAGTATCGCCCTGTTCAGCCAGAAGTGTATCCAACTCTTGCATACTTTGCTCGTAACTAAGTGCTTGCTGCTTCCAATTCTCTGCTTCCCTTTCCTTTTCCTTAAGTTGCGCATGATGCTCGGCTTCAGAAACAAGACTTTTCTTACGCAATTGTCGGAGTAATATGCATACTTCGGCTTCCCCATCCTTAATCCGATCTTTCAAACTAACACCGGGTTTGATTGATTCCTCCAAATCAGCGGCCAGCCATTCCACATAGTTGTCCTCGCACCCAGCTTGGTATCTATTTGGCTCAACTGAATCTGTTTTTGTGGTCTCTTTCAATTTCCACATGCGAATAACCTCTTTTGCAAAAGGAATTTTCCCTTCTTTGTAGTCAACACAGTAATGACTCATATCTGCCACTAAAGGTATGTTTTGCTTCCTCCCTGATTGTCTCAAAACTCTCAGCGGGGCGTAAGGCTGCAAACCTCGAAGTCCTATCAAGACCAAAAATGGTACGATCTTCGTTCGAAACACCAAAACCTCAGACGGAAACCAACTGAACATCCATTGCATCGAGTCATCGTTCAAATGGCTAAGAAATTCTACCCACTCTTTCACACACTTTGGTTTCTCAAATGATTTTTCTGTCAAGATAGCGCCTGGAACATGACCCAGAATGTGATTCTCACCCGTCGGCTTCTGGAATGCTAGACCCCCGTTGACTTTCTGAAGATGTTCTATCAGCCAAATTTGCAGAAGAAAGTTGCATCCTTCAAAATGCTTATACCCGCGCTTACAACGCCCTAATGCTCGGTAGATATCTGCCACGACCATAGGGACCAGAGTGTAGTGTTTCCCGTCGATGCCACCAAAAAGAGCCTTAGTTACAATAACAAGATGGGTGTGAATGTCTTTTGTGGTTCCTTTAGGAAATACTATAGTCCCTAAAAAACATACTGCGAAAGCGAAGCACCGTTTCTGCTTCCAAGAGTCATATGAGAAGAATTCATCCTGATGATCGACGAAACTCCTTTGATAACCGAATCTGTGATACAAATACTCGAGTGGTATCATAGACTTCTGCAAACATTCCACACCTTTACCCTCTCTGAACCCGAAGCTGTCAGCAAATTCTTTTGGTAAAGGTTGCCTCGGAATAATCATGCCACAATTTTGCCATTTTCTTGGTTTATGTAATAATGCCACATTTTCTATATAGCCTCCTATTTCCTCTAACAACGGAGTCATCTCAATGTTGCCAAATCTAAACACGACCCTCTTTTCATCCCAAAACACAGTTGCAGCCTCGATGATGTCTCTGCAGGGCTGGATATCCATCAAAGACGGTAAGTGTCCCAATGCTCCACGTACAACCCGCTGTCCGTAATCCCCCAAATCAACCCACCATGCTGTTAGTTGGGAAGGGACGCTCAAAACCATGCTGAATCTCGGGTAGGCATTGTGTTGACTCATGGTTACCTGTGTTCACAAATGGTTAGTTCTACCTAAATAGCACATGGTCCACATAACGCACATTCATCCTTCAAATTAATGCACATAACGTGATAACCGTCGCTCGGGGTCGTAGACCCACCTGGACATTTTGGAAGAGGTTGACTAATGGACTTAATACACCCTGGGTATTAAGCCTCCTAGGTTCGTGCATGCCCTTAAAGGGTTTTGGCTTAGCTCTATCTTAGGCTGACTAGAAGTTGTTTTCCTATGACGCAAGGCTCCCCCAAGCGGACAACTTGGGAGTGGAAAGTCCGTGGCCGTCGACTGCACCGCTGATCGACTAAATCCACTAGACCAATCCAACTAAAGGGGTAGTTTAGTAGTGCACGGGCGCAAACTGCGAAGCCGCTTTAAGTGTGTGAATATGTGTGAGTTTTCCAGGAGTGGAAGAAATATGAGCGGAATGCCAATTTAAGGAAAGCAATAACATACATATTACATAGAAAATTTACATAATAAAACAATCACTTAAGAACATAAAAGAAAAAAAATAAAGCAACAATAAAGGCAAAAATAAAGAAAACAACCAGACATCCAATAAATTTAATTATTAACCTAAGTTGTTATGGTTAAGAACCTAAAGGTCCCCAACAGAGTCGCCAAGCTGTTATACCCCATTTTAACCCGGGAGTTGAAGCGGAGTACAACATATTGGAGATTCCTAAATATGCTTTGTTTATTTTAAGGAGTCGCCACCTAATTGATTTTTACGGTGAATTAGGACACCTAATTATTAACTAAGGTAAAATTAAAACTAAACCTCTGTTAATGGTCTGCTTAACCAGTGTGATTCTAGGTAAGGGTTCTATATCATCCTAAAGGGAAGGGGTTAGACATCCTTTAGAATCCGTTAAACACGGTTATCCGGCCAAACTTAGGTTAATTAATCAATGTTGGATATAGTATCAAATTTTAAGAAAAAATAGTTTATGCAGATAAGACTTGTAAAATATAGCAATTTATGCAAAAGAGGATTTTAATTGTCATTTTATAAAAAAGACTTCAAGTAATAAGGTTGTCAAAATGGGACTAGTAATTCGCATAAGATGGAATTTTAGAATGCTATTTGAAATAGAAGTTTATAAATGTTGTTAAGATTTAAAATAAAATACTAAATGAACTTATGAAAAAGAATATAATAATTTGTATAAAAGGAGGCTTCAAATGCCATATAATTTGTAAATATTATTAATGTTGAAATATAAGAAAAATGCTGTTTAAAATGAAATTTATAGAAAATGTAATAATTCGCGTAAAAGAAATTGCAAATGTCATACGAAAATAGCTTATAAATGTTGCAAAGATTTTAATTAATGATGCTAATAGAACTCGCATGAAATGTATAAGCAAAAAAGAAAACGCGGGTTTGCGTAATGCTTTAACAAATATTTGAAACAAACTAAACGATGATGTATTGATTGACTCTCGCGTTTTGGAAGTTCAAAATGTTCTTTAATTCCTATTTACGTGTTAATGACGTTTCGAAATTCCCGAGATAATAAAACGTGAATCCTTTGACTCAAAAATATGAAATTAGGCCATTTGCAAATTAGTTATTCTAAATAAGATAAATATTAGATGCTTATAAATAGTTTCGACATAAAAGAGAAGAACACGACTTATGGGATTGACCGTTAGTCTTTTTATCTAACTACCCCTTTACTAAACTATCTCTACCAATCCTCAATAGTTCAACTAAGCTAAGGGAGAGCAGAAGAAAGTGTTAGTCAAATAATACATACAAGTTAAAGGCATAAAATAAAACAAAGGCATAAATAAAATTAAATGGGCTCGGCCCATTTTTTGAGATTGCTATTTGCTGTTGGGCTTCGGCCCAGCAGTCCCTTCGGATCTGGGCCACTGCTGGGCTTCGGCCCAGCAAATTTTATTACTGGACTGCTGCTGCTGCTTGTTGGAATTGGGCTTGGCCCAGAATTTATTTCTTTAAGCTGGGCTGCGGACAGAGATGGGTTGAGAAGGTAGGAGGATTTTGTTGCGCTTTTAGCCCAACATCGTACACGGAAGGAGAGCGAGTCCCTCGGACTCATATGCGATGGTCCATGCATAAAACGGAAAAAAATAGAAATTAGTACATGATCAACAAACAAAGCCAAAATATATAATGCAAGTTCAACATACCAGTGGGTTATGTATATATCATGAATATTCGAATATATTTCATATATACATAGTCTAAGGATGTTTAGAAGGGTAATATCGAAGGATTCAGTATTGAAAACAATGTAGTGAATAGGACAGCCTAGTCAAGAGTGTACACAGAATTGAACGAATCAGGACATTTTATTGGCACCAATCAGTTTAAATGAAGAGGAGAAAGAGAGAAAGAGGCACACATCCACAGAAAGTTTAAAAAGGAACAATGTTCATATATAATCCTGAAAAAAGGCATACTCTCCGCAAATCAGGCTTAAGAAAAGAACAACAAACACACTCTTGGCTTTTAAAAAGGGGAAACTGTCACTTGACAAATTAAGTTCTAGGAAAAGGTCATACGGGTTTGCCACTTGATATTTAAAGGATCATACAACTCATGCAAATAGCTTTTGA